>NC_056729.1:834841943-834871943 GCF_019279795.1 Protopterus annectens | reverse complement strand
AGCAGCCTCTTCTGCATGTCATATATGAGTACTATTATTTATTTATTTTACATTTGTTGACCGGGCTAGTCTAGCTGGATATATGTCCATTTTCAGTGGAGGCTCGGGGAGAAAAGCTCCAAATAGAAGACATACACAAGCAGAACATTAAACATTAATTACAGGAAGCTTGTTAGACAATAACATGTGTTCCATGGTAACATTTTTTTTCCACTATGAGAAGAAAGAAAAGGATTTAGAAGTATGTGGTAGACACCCAAAGCAAAGTAATGAGCAGGAACGAGAGAACAATCTACTTAAACATGGGATTGGAAGAATTAGTTGAAGGATAGTACCTTGTTGATAAGACAGTAAGATGGTCAATTCTGTTGTTCATAGGTACAATAAGTCAGCTTAGAAGGTTGTGACCTTAAAGTTGAAGAAAGAGAGATGTAAAATGATGTTGGGCAAGACTAACAGAGAGAGAAACTCTAGTCAGGGTTAGTACAGGGACATAGCCAGTGGGTTGTAAGGTATGATTTGAGTATCTTTTTAAATAGTGAAGTTGAAGAAAGAGATGTAAGTTCACCAGGAAGTAGGTTCCAGCTTTTGCCTACAGTGTTAGGGAAAAGGGGTTCTCCTGCTTTATTGTAAGGTTTTTGCGTTGTAACAAGTAGTTTGTTTGCAGAGCGTAGGTTTGTAAGATTTTTATATGGCAGATTAGACTTGTGAGAATTGGTGTTTTACTTGGATAATAAAGGGCTTTATGGGTAATAGTTAGTTGGTGAAGTAGAATTTGGTTCTGCAGTTCCAGCCAACCCAATTGTTTCAGATTTTGGCAGTGGTGGGATCTAACAGGGTAGCCGGTAGCAAATCTGGCAATACTATTATAGGAGATTGCCAGCTTGTTGAGGTTGCTTTTTGATAGATTTGTGTATATAGGGGAGGCATAAAAGAGTGTTGAGATGAGGTGGCTGTAGGAAGTAGAAGTTCTAGCTATGGGAGTAAGGAAAGGTTTAATTCTATAGATGGAGCCTAGTTTTCGGTTAACTGATTTTATTGTGGTGTTAATATGAGTATCATAGTTAAGGTTGTGGTCAATTGTCACTCTGAAGAGTTTAGTGGTAGTGTCAGGGGATATAACTGTACTATTTTTTAGATTTAATAGTGAAGTAAAGTTGGGTGGACTTGAGTATGGGAGTAAACAGCAGTAGTTTAGTCTTTTTGGGGTTAAGGAGGAGGCAACGCTGTAAAAAACAGTCCTCAACAAGCTCAAAGACATTTTGGGTGAGGGACTGCAGTTCAGCCAGTTCAGTAGCTAAGGAGATTAAAGTGGAGTCATCTCCATATTGAATGGACACAGGATGTGGGATACTAGTAGATAGATTGTTTATAAAGATAGAGAATAGAAGAGGGCCTAGAATAGAACCTTGGGGTACACCAAGGGAGACAGGAAGGTGGGAAGATAGAGTGTTGTCCCAGAGTAACGCATGTTGCCTGTTTTCTAAGTAGGACTTGAACCACTTTAGAGCTTGACTATCAAGTGAAAGAGACTTAAGTATATTCAGTAGTAGGTGATGGTCAACCATATCAAATGCTTTTGAAAGATCTATAAAGATAGCAGAGGACAGGATGTTATTGTTACGGTTTTTGTTAATGTGGTCAGAAAATGATAGGAGGGCTGTAGTGGTGCTATGGAAAGGTCAAAAGCCATGTTGAGAGTTAGCTAAAAAGTTATTTTGGAGGAGGTGGTCTAGCAGTTGCCGATGGATGCATTTTTCCATGATTCTAGCTATGGGAGATAGTAGGGCAATTGGACAGTAGTTAGAAAGTTCTGTTGAGTTACCACCTTTGTGTAGGGGAATTATATGCAAGACTTTCCAGATGGATGGGATGGTGCCTTCAGTGATGGTTCTATTAATTAGGATAGAGATAGGGTAAGCAATAAATTTAGCTGCTATTTGAAGATACTTAGCAGGTAAGAGGTCAGCAGAGAGGGTAGAGGTTTTAAGTTTTTGAAGGAGAGTACAGATAAGGGATGTAGGCACAGGTTGGCGTTGGAAAGTGGGTGGTGAGTTATTTAATGATGAAGAAAGATTAGAGGATACAGGAGGTAGAGAGTTAGCAAGTAACTGGATAGCTTCAGTGAAGAAGGTATTGAAGGAATCAACAATTAGTTTGGGAGCATTGTTGGTGATTCCAGATGTGGTTGGTGTTTTAGAGTTGCCTGGATGTAGTAGTCTATTGATTCCTGACCAGAATATTTGTGGACTTTGTTGATTGGAATGTTGAAGTTGAAAGAAGTTTTTTTTTTGTCCAGTAGTATTGATGCTTACTTGAGGTTTCTAAGCTGTTACTTGAGTTTCTAAGCTGTATAAATTTTAGATGATCTGATGGGGTTTTAGAGGTACGCCATTTGGCCCAAAATATGTTTCTTAGTGGAATCTTTTGCTTAGTTTCCTTCATAAGCCAAGGAGCAGTTTTGGTAGTGCTCCTTCGAGTACGAAAAGGGGCATGGAAATCCAAGATTTCAAGGAACTTAGAGTTGAAGTATGCCACTGCTTCATCTAGTTGCAGGTGTTTTAAAGGTGACCAGTTGCATACACTCAGTTCATTCTGGAAGTGTTCTGGGTTAAAATGTTTATTGCAACGAGATGTTTTAAAAGTTGAGAGACTGGTAATATTAGTCTTATGTTGAATTATATAAGTTAGAGAGTGATCACTAATGTCAGCTGGTAGGATACCTGTCATATATGAGAGAAAACACTATACCGGGTACCACACAATAACGTCTTTATTTAAACAAAGTAAAAAGGAGAGGTGAGCGCTTTCGCAACCTTCGTTGCTTCATCAGACAAAGAATTAACTGTTCAACTGCTTGTTTTATATCACTCTCAGTCAAAAAATTTTTTTCCAATTAGTGACATCATACAACTTTTGAAAATTTAAAGGCATATATGACAAGAATATTTTAAAATATGCATATAAAATATATATACACAAAAATGTAAAGTATGCTCATATTTATGCATATCTAATTTAAAACAGTTAAATAATCTCATTAAAAATGCATATATATAAAAAATGCATATAAATAAAAATACATAGTATATTCATATTTATGCATATCTAATTTAAAACAGTTAAATAATCTCATAAAAATGCATATATGTAATATATATAAAAAATGCATAATACAAAATATATGTATATCTAACATTAAAACAACAATTGTGTAATAAAGACGTAAAAAAAACTACCTATAATTCCAGACGCAAAGGTACTTTTCCGTGTAGGTCTTGTACTGCTTGTACACATATTCATAGTACTACACCATATATTCATCCTGTTAGAAATTTTACACTATACTCTCATTCATATGCACACTGTAAAACCACAGATGTTGTTTATTTTTGTTTCTGCCACATATGTCATGCCTTCTATATAGGAAAAACAAATAGAAACTTAAAGGATAGAATATTGGAACACATAAGAGACATCAGAAATAACAAAACTACTAGTGCGCGTGCTCAACATGTTTTAAACACTGACCCTTCACACTCTTTCAAGTTCTTTGTTTTACAACATATACATAGAAATGTGAGGGGAGGAGATATAGTAAGTTTTACAGAGAGCCGAGAACAAAGATGGATTATCATGCTCAATGCTGATAGATATCCAGGCTTAAATGGTTGTACATCACTGGTTCCATTTCTTAAAGCTAGACGCCTTCAACACAATTAATTTTTTGCATAAAAAAATAAAAAATATATATATATACATATATTTCTTTCATTATATATTTTGTATATGCATTTTTATATATATGCATTTTTAATGAGATTATTTAACTGTTTTAAATTAGATATGCATAAATATGAGCATACTTTACATTTTTGTGTATATATATTTTATATGCGTATTTTAAAATATTCTTGTCATATATGCCTTTAAATTTTCAAAAGTTGTATGATGTCACTAATTGGAAAAAATTTTTTTGACTGAGAGTGATATAAAACAAGCAGTTGAACAGTTAATTCTTTGTCTGATGAAGCAACGAAGGTTAAAGCGCCACCTCTCCTTTTTACTTTGTTTAAATAAAGACGTTATTGTGTGGTACCCGGTATAGTGTTTTCTCTCATATACTTCTCTTTTTATATACTGGGTTTTACCTGTAAGCCGTTTTGCTTTTCGTTTATTACCTGTCATATATGTTGTGGATAGAGTATTTATAAGGATCCAATCTAGGGTGGTTTCTTTGTTGATAGGTTTATGGATACGAGTAGGTGAAGTGATAGTTTGGGAGAAGCCATAAAGGTTTATGTGGTTAGATGGATTATTGGAATTACAGGTATTCCAGTCTATACTAAAGTCAGCTAGGAGAATGGTTTCTTGTGAATAGTTAGTGGATAGCCAGCTAAGGATATTTTCAAGGGAGGTAATGTTATTACCTGGAGGAAGATATGACATATAATGTAGATGGACTTACTAATGTTTAGCTGTAGCTTAGTTATAAGAATTTCAGTATTGCTATCAGAAGGTGGGTGAGTATCAAGTGGTGTAACTTGGAGGCCTGCTTTGTATAATAAGGCTACGCCCCCACCCTTCTTGTTAAGGTGATCCATTCTTATAATACTATACCCAGGAGGGTGATTTCATAGTCTTGGGTTGTTGGTTTTAACCATGTTTTGGATAGGCAAAGAATGTCAAAGTCATGTACATCCAGTAGGGCATGAAGGTGAGTCACTTTATTATTGACACTTTGTATGTTTAAATGAGATATGAAAATGGAGTTAGGAGGCCTAGTAGGGGTGTGAATGGAAGAGTTAGAGGGTTTACCTGGGTTAACAGGTCTAAAAATGGAAGGGCCAGGATTGGGATGAATGTCACCATCAAGTAGGAGGTGAAGGTGTAGTCTAGGTGTGTGAATTAGAGTAAGATTCAATATGTTATGTGCTCTTTTGACTTGATGGTGCTTATAGCTAATGTGGATGACTCTATGATACTTTGGGAGGAGGTAGTTAGTTACAGAAGTAATGTGATGTGTTTAGGAGTAGCTGATGAGGATGATGGGGAAGTATCTTTTGTGTGCAGCTGGAAGTTAGTGAAGCTAAGATGTTCATAGGCAGTTAGGACATAAGGAAGGAAAAGGAAAGGCAGAATTAAGAACAGGAGTAGGGGTCTGAGGTGAGTTGATATGGGATAAGTAGGCATAGTGCTGAAGTAGTAGGGGGTGGAGAGTAAGTAGCTAAGAGTATAAAGTTAAGTAGGAGGAGTATAGTAAGTTAGGATATCTTTAATGATATGTGGGATGGGATTGGATAATGGTGAGGTGGGAGTGGTTAGAGAGGTATAAGACTAGGTACACTGGAGGGTGGGGGGTATTTGGGGGTAGGGTAGGGAAGCGGAGTGAGCCTGCAGGGCGAACAGAGCAGGAAGAACCAGGTGAAGAATGAAAAAAAGAGAATTCAGTGGAAACAATCAGTGAAATGCTGACTGCTGAGGGTAAGTGAAGGTAGAGGAGAGTAAAGGTGGTAGTAGACTTAAGTGGAAGTATGAGGAGGAAGGGTAGCTAAGTGAATTGTCGTGGTGAATTTGAAGGGGTACAGTGGGGCTGCAATAAAATAAGTAAGGAAAAACTAGTTATCTGAGAGTTTTTAATATGAAGCAGTTGGTTAGATGTACACGGATAGTATCAGGAGAAGGGTGCCATCTAGTGGGCAAAAACTATACTGCTACAGTAGCTCCTGCAGGGAGATAGGAGGACGAGGAGTAAAGGAGGGAAATAGTGCAGCCAAATACAGAGGCTACAAGAGGGAAGGGATGGAGGTAAAGAAGTAGAGAGGAGTATGGCTGCTGGTTATCCTGGCGGGGAAAGGTACATTTGCACCTATTATGTACAACAAATAGATTAGCATACAGCAAATAACATACTTTCTTGTATAAAAAAAACAGAAAAAAAACAGTTAAGAGGCCCCTTGTCAGAAATCGGCAGCTCCACGAATAAGTCCTTAACGCAATTTATTAAAAAGTAAAACAAAGCGTTTTCGCCACAATTGTATGCAGCTTCATCAGAGGTAGAATAGTATACCAATAAAGAACACTACATAAATATCCTAAAAAACAGGAAATGACATTTTCCAATTTCCTGGAATTCAACTTTGTTACATACCATGTTCAAATTTAATAGCGCCTCAGCGCTCCTATGCTGTAACAAGATTTAAACATTATGCAGAGAACCAGCTCACATAGTAAAAATGAAATAAAATAAAAGTAAACTTAAAAAGTAAAAATGTGCTTACAATATACATGTAAAATACTACACTTAACATCAAAAATGTTTCAAACTGAAAAGTTTGTTATTAAAAGTGTATATTTACAAAGTAGCCTAACTTAAGACATTAGATCAAAAGTCCACATGTGCTCAAGTAAATGAAACCTATCATCCTATAATAATAATCATGTTATAAAACAGTACTAAATACTGGTATCACAATAAGATGTTGTGTATTAGCAACACATTTTTACCCATAGGCCCCATCCTAAACATGTACATGTGTCTAACAATTATAAATGCCTATAACAAATACATTTTGTTTTATCTAAGATAACTTCTTAATTTTAATACCGGTGTGATATTGCAGTTGCTATTAAGTCCAGGATGTCTAAACGCATCCAGTCGCAACTGCCATTCTAACTCTCGATTCTCCAAAATCAATGAGAATGGGCCACCCCTGGTCTTCAATGGCACGTGGTCAATAGCCATGAAATAAAAATCATGGCCTGGGTTTAATTCAATATGTTTTGCCAAAGCGTTATCACTCTTGCCGTTCCTAATGGCATACAGATGTTCATACATCCGGTCTCGGACCCTACGGTCCGTCTTTCTGATGTAAAACGCTTGGCAACAATCACACATCGCTATGTATATAATGGACTTGCTCTCACAGTTTAATGGGAAGCGAATAAGATATTTTTTGTCCCTCACCATAAATGTTTCACCTGTTTTAACCCTGTTACAGTACTTACAAAAACCACATTGCTGCATCCCTCTCTTTTTATTAAATGTATATTGGGCTGTATCCCTTTGTAACAGTTCCTTAAGGTTGATAGATCTTCTAAAAATGATCTTAGGAATACTACCTAACTTTTCAGCAAGATAGGAGTTGGAATTTATGAAGTGCCAGTTTTTACGTATTATAGCAGAAATTCCTTTAGAATTTCTACTAAAAGTAGTAATGAAACTTAAACTAAAGTCACTTTTCTTTACTGTAAACGTAATTGCACCAAGCTCCTCATTACTCAAATTCAACCCTACAGGACTTGTATCAATATGTTGATCAGCCTGTGTGAGGACTGTTTGTACCAATAAAGGTTTGTAAAAACCATTAAGTCTTTTATTAGTGACTTCCTCAATCAGGTCAAGTAGCATTTGGTCAGGGTACCCTCTATTCTTAAACATTTCCCTCAATAGTTCACATTCTATAGTGAAATCAGTCATTGTACTGCACATTCTCCCTGCCCTCACCAGTTGTCCTTTTACAATCGACCGTTTCTGTTTATACGGGTGGAAACTGGTGAAGTGCAGGAAAGAATTGCAGTACGTAGTTTTTCTGAACACTGTTGATGTCAGAGTGCCACTCCTGAGATCCTTGGTCAACTTGACATCAAGGTAGTCTATCTCATTCTCTGAGAAGTTGAACGTAAATTTCAAAAACTCCGTTGTTGTATTTAGTGTTTCAACAAACCTTATAGCATGGGTTTCCAAACCCTTGAACAATATAAAAATATCGTCAAGGAATCTGGTATAGTACATAACAGGTTCCATTAAACCTGGGGTTTTCCTTAATATATTAGCCTCCCAGTAGCCCATTACATAGTTGGCCACACTAGCCCCACAAGGGGAGCCCATTGCTACTCCTCGTTTTTGGAGAAAAAATTCTCCATTAAAAGTGAAATAATTTGACGTTAGGACTACGTCAAGCAATTCCGTTACTAGATCAACTTCCAGTCTATTTTAAATTACTGTTTTGAGGTCGTCAGGTAGGGCAGGTTCCCAAACCCTAATTCAGGACAGGCAGGTTGACTAGTTTCTTGTATCCTTGAGGGGATGAGTTCAGGGAGAAGTTTGCCTATATTCCTTAACTTAGGAAGAGACAGCAGGAATTTTATTTTAAATTACTGTTTTGAGGTCATCAGGTAGGGCAGGTTCCCAAACCCTAATTCAGGACAGGCAGGTTGACTAGAATGGATGAGAACACAGGAGCCCAGGACGCACAGCAGCCAAGAGCGAGTATGGCTATCACTCAGGCTTCATTCTAACAATCATCTGCCCCCCACAACACACTCTCAAATATCCACTTTCCTCAAAGCATATCTAATTCCTGTTGACTGCCTCTTTCTCTCCTCCTTATATATGCATAAACTATCCTAAACCAACTTTTCTGATCTCAAAGCCTCTTGCCATTCAGTGTCGTATTACTATTTCATTATATATCCTCTTTCCTCAAAAATCTGTAACAGCTTATCCCTTCTCACTATCGCACTGCAAAGTAAATAGGCTCCTTCCTCCATTCCTCATGTAGCTCTGGTGTACTGAAACCTTATGTAGTCTCCCTATCATACCATTCATTTCAAGTTAGCTACCAGCTTAATCCCCTTTTATTCCCAGTCCTTTACTCTCTGCCACCACATCTTCCATACCAATCTGATGGCAAACTCTGCGTCTTAACTTGCACTGCTCCTTGAGCTTGTATATCTCATGCATTGTTACCATTATGTACCTAATCATGTTGTTTTCTACACTCTTAATCCAGCTATGTTGCCCTGTATTTGTGTCTGTTTCATTTCCCTTGCCAAACCCTGATTCTCATTGTATCTGTTTCCATCATATGTACAAAAGCTACATAACTCCACAAATATGTAATAACTCAACCTCCCTGCTTTTTGTCCTCTTACCTTTTATTCACATCTCCCTTTCTGGTGAAAATACCAAAAAATAATATAAAAATCAATCTTTTGTAAGGATCTCTCTCATTTATCCTGTGGGAAAACTGGCACTTGATACCATGTACAGAAAAAGCAGAAGATTCATCAAGTTAACTACTTCACTCTAAACTCCCAACATAAATATTCTTCCAGATCATGCATCTAACAGCCTACCAACCCTGTCATATAATTCCACCCAGTTATGATGTACAATTTCATTAAAATTTCTGTAGATTTAATTTTACTATCCTGGAGTGTGAATTTTTTATATACTGTAAACTGTCTGCAACTGGAGCTTTCCTCCTCAGGTCGCCACTGAAAATGGGCTCCTGGCCCAGCTGGGCTAACCCAGTTAACAAATGTCAATAAATAAATAAATAAAATAAAATAAAAGATAGCACATTTTAACTCCTCCCAATACCGAACTCCTCCTTCCACGTATCACAACACTTTTTCTGCCATTCTTCCCTCATCTGTCCAAACTACCAATGATGTTTTGGGTGAAAATATAAACCAAATTCAGCCTGCCCTGTGGCAGAGAGAGACAAAGCAGCAAGTGCCTGTGCTCCAAATGCTACATGTTCAACTAGTTGAAGGTACTGAGTTGGGGAATACAGGAGTGATTGGCTGATGCTGGATCGCTCACCCTGGAGACAGGCAGGCAGTTTGGCTAATTGCATTGGTGACATTTACAGGAGTGCATGATGACTCTTGTGTGCCCATACTGCAAGCAGTATGCTATTAGGTTGGGAGGCTGCACATGGGCTAAACTACCAATGCATCCCCGGAGGCAACAGGAGTATAGTCAACAGGCTCCAGAGGAGGTCAATATAGATAGCTCACTGGTTCTGTAAAGTAGCCTGCTCCCTAACACCCAGTTCTCACTTTCATAGGGGAACAAAATAGGTCAAATGGCTCTCAGCCATTGGTCCACTTCTGCATGCAAAAAGATATAAATCAGGTTATTCTCCAAAGCAATGAAATAACTCCAAGTAATAGTCCATCCATATCTTCCAACAAAATCATGCAGTCATCTTCAAACATATCAGACCTGTTAGTATTTGTCTGAACCATTGTCCCCCTAGAAATATGCGAATTTCTAATGCAATGTTTCCATATCAGTCAGGATGAGAGGTTTCAAAATGACATGCTTGCTGAGTACTCAATAACAGTTTTGCCTTACCTGATATATCAAAAGTCACCACAATTCTAGTTTACAATCCTTTAAATAAACAATTTTTATTTATTTATCATTTGTGAACCAGAAAAGTCCAACTTGAAACAAAGCCAATTTTCAGCGGAGGCTTGGGGAGAAACACTCCAGACACATCTTTATAACATGGAAGGAAACCAGAGCACCCAGAGAAAGTCCATACAAATGTAGGGAGGACAGGAGATTCCACAGAGAAGGCCCCCCAGCAGAGAATCAAACCAAAGAACTTCTTGCTGTGAGGCGACAATGCTACTGCTGCATCACTGTGCTGTCCATAGATTTAATTCCTTAAAATCATCCATGCTGTCCTCTCACCTGACATAATGTTGATAGTAGGGACTGCCAACTTTCCATGTTGAATGTTTTCAAAATATTCATTCAGAGAATGTCTGCTTAACCTTTAAATGCCTTAATTGCCCACATCTTAAAATTTAATAGATATAGCCAATGAATCATTGATGACTGAATCTTCACAAGCCATATCTACCTCCACCACTAGGAGAAGTAGCCTTGCAATTCTGCTACTGGTACACTGTGTTCGTCAAGGAAACGGGTAAAAAAAAGCATCCAGGGCATCCAAGTCACCCTTCCATTTGGAAAGTTCTATAACAGAATTTTTTGCATTGTCTCCATTAAGTCCTCCTTATCTAAAATAGTATTCATTAATCCTGTTAAATCTTCCAGCAACTTATAAAACTGTTGAAAAGCAATCTAGACTCCTTAGGTTCATAGATTCATAAGTGTGTACTAGGCTAACAGCCACTAGGGCTTTTTTAATCCTTGCAATGCATCCCAAATCTCTGGCAATTTCTCGTAACCTGGTAAGTGTAAGTAGGGGCTTGGGAGATGAAACATTTACAGGCTGTCATTGCCCATTAGAGACATAGGTGGCAAACCACAGATGAATTTCATGTTTTCTATCCAATTGTCCAACTTGCACTTGAATTGGGAACCTGTTCAGACATAAAGTCATCTCTGGAATACATACCTGTCTCTTCAGCAGGTCCTATGTTTTAAAAATTGGTAATTCTGTTGCTGTTTTTTTTGCAGATATGATTGAGGTCCAACAGAGTGGAGTCTCACTATGCCTTCTATGTCAGACATAGATTTTCCCTCAACAGCCTCTAGGAAACAGAATACATTGATAGGGCATTGAGGTGGTCTGCATAGCGCATATTATTTACTCCCTGTATTTTTTTAAAAGGAAAACTCTGTGGACACTCCATTTCTTGGATGTGCCTGCTTAGAGACATACCAAAAGGGACATTTTACTCAATTATACATTTAATGAATGTGAAATACAGTGGAACAATGACTTCCTTAGACCTAGATGCCATAGCTTTGTTAATAAATTGGACATTATAAAATTATTTCCTCACTATCATAGACACCTGATGATCAAAGGTTAGATCATTTTCTAAGTGTTCCCTCAAATCCCTGACTATTGGGTCATGCTTAGGGAGTGTGTTTTCAATACAATATTTAAAAGGGGTGGCTGACTTTCCAAAGAATACTATTATGCATTTCTTGGCATTTAGTTTTAGTGAATGGCTTTGGCGCTAGTTATTTGTCTGAGTCAGCCCTGTTTGGGCAACATTAATGCAACTGGGGATTCAAAGACTGCTGCTAATATTCAATCATTTATAAATTTGATCAGCCAGTGGCCTTAGATATTGACCTTGATATCAGAGAAATAGATGTCAAAAAGGAGCTGTCCCAGGACTGATTCCTGAGGGATTCTGCTTGTGGCTGGCCTCCTTGCAAAAGCAGACTACTCAGTTCCAACGTCTTGGGTCCTGTCTGTGAGCCAACTGGCTATCAATCCGATGACATGAGGGTTTATACCTCACCTCTTGAGTTTTTCAACAATGCTTGAGTGGGGTATTGTGTCAAATGCTTTGGCTAGGTCATGTTATGCAGTGTGAACCATGTTACCCTTATCCATTGCTTTAGTGACGTTCTCAGAGAAGACCGCCAAGTTGAGTATACATGAACTACTCTTGACAAAATCAAACTGGGCTGTGTCCAGTGTCTGGAAATTTACTATGTTATTATTAATCATTTCCATGATAATTGTTTCCATAGTTTTGCATATGAGAATAGTGAGACTTATGGGTCTGTAGTTTTCAGGGTCTGTAGATGGCCCACCTTTGTGCATAGGGATGAGGGTTGCTCTTACGCATTCATGATTCCAGAGGGCCTGATAAATCATGTTTCTTGCTGTCTGGCATATTGTCATGGCCCATCGATGTAGTGTTCTTGGTTTTAGAGTGAGAATTGAGGACCTGTTCTCTAGTGACAGTAGGGGGAATTATATTTGATGATATCTCCTAAGGGGACAAAGACAGGGGTAAATTTAGATCTGAATTTGTCTGCCAGTGAATTTGCTATAGCTTGTGTCTCAGTATAGATGGCTCTATTAAAAATGAGGCCTGCACACAATTGTGTATTGCCTTTTAGGTTAAGAACATAAATACAGAATGCCGTGTAGTTTTTCTTTGCCTTGGAGGCCACATTTACCTTAAAGTTCCCTTTGATAAACTTTATTTGGGCTCTAAGCTGTTTGTTTAGTTTAATGATAGGACTTTTATCCTGTTGGGTGCTACACTTCCGAATTTCTGCCATGATTTTCTTCCTTCTGTTTACAGCCTAATAATACTGTGATTCTACCAGGGTGCCTTGCTTTTTGAGTTAGCTCTGTACTTCTTCCTGGTGGGTACGGCTGCCTCTATGGAGCTATTAACATGCATGTATAGGGTTTCTGTGAACAGTCCATGTAGGCAGCAGTGTTCTTAGGGTTTAGGAGGGGTTTGAAATGTAACTAGGTTATCACTTAACAGTAGAAAGTTAGCCTTAGAGTAATTGCTGAACATTCCAGTGTTAGCTGGGGTTCCAGTTTTTTTTTTTTTATTTCAAAAGGAGACCATTTTGCGACCTGACCTCACCAGAGAGGACATTACATCATGGGGTGGGCAGCACTGTCCCATATTAGAGAAAACCAGATTCAGTATGTCTTTGCCCCTGGTTGGTGTATTGACAATCTGACTCAGAAAGCTTGCGTTTATAAAATACAGGAATCTCTGTGCCTGCACATGTAGTGTTATATATAATTCACAGTTAATGCTGGAGTAATTAAAGTCACACACATGAGTATGGTATTGGATTGGACCTTCCACCTTCCTATGTTTCAAATATTTTGTCAAAGCTAACACATTTTCTACCTCAGTCCTGTCCTGCAGAGATTTCAGCTGCATTTTCTGACAAAAGAGTTATAAACAAAGGGATTGTAACTAGATCTCGAGATGTCATTGCCTCCTCTTGCCTCAGTCTTCATTAGGCCAGTCATTGAGTATAATGCTCCTTTTAGCATGTATCTGTCTAGACTCATGAAACAACTGAAACACCCAAAGAGATACCTTAATGAAAGGATACAAGGCCTAAACAATATGTTCTATACAGGCCACATCAAACACTTGTCACTGTACTCTATATCCTACAAACTGCAGAGAGATAACCTGTGAATGACATTCAGTGCATCCTCTGACCCAACACTGATGGACCTACTGCATGTCACCAAGTCAAATATCATCAGCAATACTCTGTACAAGGATATAAACCTCTTGTACATCTTTGACAGAAAAACTTGGAGGTGCAGGTGTATCTTGCAGAGCAAGCCACTATTTAGCAACTCCCCATCTCCCTACAACAAAGCTCATCCATGTCAGTATTCAAGCACAACTTGGAACTGTTATGGGTAAAAACAAATTGCCCAGAAATGCCATCTGCACTCCTAATGGATATAGGCTGCTCTTAAATGCTTTAACTCATCCATGGGTCTCCTCAAATTATGTATGATATGATCCCAGTTATTCTCTTTAGGGATAATATATATTTATCAATGACAGGACAGGTAAGGCCAATCTAACACCAAAGACCATAGATTAATTGAAGAACCAAAAGGAAAATTGGGTAGGCTTAAAATGTTCTGCAAAGGCAGCTAGCCTAGTGCTTACCTGCGAACCTATAAGAATGTCCCTTCCAACCATGAAATATCCATCCAAAACATAATGCTTATTCATATAAATTGTTATAAAACTGTTAAAATACCATCCTAATATAAACACTCCTAAGACATGTATCCCCTTTCTTATCCTTGGTCCCAGAAATCCATATCATATTTCTCTTCTCTATTAATTACCATAGCAACAATTTCATCATGCAGTCACCTCTCTCATACCTGGTGATTTCTATCTGAAACTTATTCAACATTCTCTCATCCTCCTTCAACTGTCTAATCCATATTCATGGTCCACTATCCTCCCTCTCTTATCCTTTGTCATCTACTACACTTCTGTCTTCCCTATGTAATCTTAGCTTTATTGCCTCCAGCTTCAGCTCTGAGCCCACTGCTGTTCATACTGGTGATAGACTACATTAGACAGCAGGTCAGATGTGACAGATTAGCAAAGCTGTTGCATGCACACAATACTGCCCTACAAGCAGATAATGACCAGGCACATTGACAAATAATATGAGACTATAATGCAACACTGAAAGCATGTGTGATAGGATGAAGCTGACCTCAGACAAGAAATTTGCCATGTCAGCAAATATGGAAGATAAGAGAACCTGAAAAGTGAGCTAGAACGGAACTTGATGGAACAGATTAATAAAGCAGTAGAGAGGGATAACTGAGGAGGTGGGAAGTATGAATGAGGAGGTCAAAGCTAACATTGCAGGTGCTGCAGCCAACTGGCATAGATTGCCAGGGGTAGTGTGTGACAGAACACTGCTGAAGAAGCTAAAAGGTAAGTTGTACAAAACATTTGTAAGAACAGTGCTTCTGTGTGGTAGAGAAACCTTGACAGTGAATTCAAAGGAGTTAAGGAAGCCTGAAGTGAAGGGAATGAGGCTTGTGAGACAAGATATACTCTGTGGTGCAGGTGAAGAAATGAGGATATCAGTGCAGAAACCTTAGTACCTTAAATTGCAAATAAGGTAAAGAAGATTTTAGTGAAACAGGTAAAAGACAAGCACAGCCAAAGACATCCAGAAAAAGTAGATGGACTGCATGAAAAAAGACCTACGAAAATCAGGCATGACAGCTTAGTGAATAGGACAGTGCCACTGAAATAAGAAACATGACAACAGTTGGCATGTCATTCCAACCCCTTGTAGAACAATTGGAAAATGAGATTTGATGATATCTAATCTTAGTTTTATTAGATTTTCTCATACCCTATAGCCCACTATACATTCTATTGAAGCAGCTTTACTTCCATCCACTGTGTAGTACTGTAGCCTCACCCACATTTTCCACCCATGACCTGAATCGCCATGTCCTGTAATGACTTTCTCACCACCTGTTCACTTCCTCAGGTCCTGTCCCTATCAAATCCTCTCTTTATCTGCCTATCTCATTCTCATTACCATAGAATGACCTGGAATGTTACACTTTAAAAAACGTACTGATATTGTATTCCACACATCTGCTTATCCATTAAAATTCTATCCAAGTTACCTGCCTGCTTCATACCAACTCTGCAAAAAGTATGCCCCTTCCCATTCTCCAATTTCTTTCTCCAAATATGTACTATCTCCATCCACTCCAAATGTTTTGCATCACTTCCATGCACCTAGCTTGAAATTCCACTGGCTCAAGCAATCTGCAAAACTCAGGGTTCATAACAAACTGAAATTCTCCACAATTAGCTTGTCACTTTCTTAATACTTTTTATACATATCATTCAAGAAGTACTCCATCACTCTAGCATCACCATCAGCTTTAAGGAAATAGTAAAGAAACACCACAGTTGCTTTTATTCCTTCCCATTTGCATCTTCTCATCACCCATCTCCAATACACACAGTGCACATCCTTTACTCTTCAATTCCAGTGTCTCCTTAATCAAAATATCTACTTATCTTTTACCTCCAAATCAGACAAAATTCACTCCTAAGGATTTGATTCACTTCTTCTGCAGTTTTCTCACCTCTCACATGCATTTTAATTTCTACAACATCACTGCATCCACACCACTGTGACACCAAACAATTTGGCACAATTTCTCCTACATTTCACATATTTCATATCACTAACTTAATCTCCTCCCCATCAGCTTCTGCTTTTCTCTGGGATCTTCCTACTACCTCCCTGGAGCTGTGACCAAAAGAGCTTTGGAAACACTCCCTTTGCTGTCTGCAGTTCTGCACCACTCAAGGCAGAAAGCGTTCTTAGCCAATATCCGACAACAAAACAAATAGGGAGGTGACTCATTTCTCTCCCAACACCAACTGCCACTACATACTGAATTCTTCCTTCCCACCTTTCACAAAGTAACTGCATAATCACACCTTTATTATTACTGAAACCATGCAGTCATCAAACCTTTAAAAAACATCAAACCTAACCCGTCATACTAAAGCATCACTCAAAGAGCATGACAGAACCTTTGTAATACAATTAGCACTTCTGATCCACAGCTCCTATTAGAAAGCTGAGAGCTACAAACCAGAGGAAATGTACGAAACTGCACATGTTCCTATAGCACACCCTTCCCTCATTACTAATTACGACCCGTAGAAACTACTTCTCTAACACTGCAATTAGACAAACTTCTAACATTAAATTTAGACATTATTAATCAATGTTTTAACTCTTGGTGACTTAACTCGTAAAATAACAGCATTGAAAAATATCCATGTATAACTTACACATTACTACACCCGAGAACAATGCCAGTTAAATCATATACATTAGACACAGTATTGACACTGTTCTTCAAAGAACAATTAAACAACTGTTAGTACAGCAACAAAAAGGTTTCATCTTACAAAATAGTAAAAATAAATAACAGTCTAAACCAGCACTAATAGTCAACATATTTATATCTGAAGTTTCTATAGACATAAATTATCTTAGCAGAAACAGAATGTGTATACTAACTATATACAAAATCTGTAAAGATAGCTACCAGATCAAAATCCAATGTCTTGTAATTATATAACATTCATTATAAATATATATAATATAAAAAAATTCACACACACATCACATTCAATGCCTTTGACTTTTTATTTATTTTTATTTTATATTTATGCTCATTTGCCCATTCTGGAGACATTGCCCCCTGCCTCATCATAAAAAAAAAACACTGATCTCTTCTGTGACTACAACAACACCAACACAAACACTGGATTGCTGTATTGATGTTCTTTTTCTTTTCTTCCTGACATTGACATTTCTTTTCTTAGACATTCTCCCTCCAAAACCACATTGACATGATATCTATACAATACAATCCATACAACACACAAACAAAAAATGAAGCAAGCAGCAGTGTCAGCAGTGTCAAAAATTCCAGCTTCAGCAGCAAGCAACAAACATTTCAACTGAGATTTGTGGGAGGAGCTTTTCTGCTACTAAAGATCACCCCAGGATCCCTGCTAGTCCACTTCATAACTTGGCCAATTCATTGGTCTTTCTAGCCCAAACTCCCAATCCTTCCTGATGTAGCACTTCTGTGCAGCTTCTAGCACTTACACTGCCTCATGCCATCTAACCCTGTTGGTAAACCTACTTGACTCTTAATATCTTCAGTAAGTACTCAGATGACTGATAACATCAAACTTTTCATCGGTCATGTCCATCTTAAAAACTGCTGCTTCTTTCATGATTGTCACTGTCTTGTTATCTTTCTTGGAGTTTTAGACTAAATTGGAGGGCACTGAACTTACAGAATAAGCACTTATAGAATAAGCAGTTTAGCATACATTGGGTAAAGATCCCACTGTGTAGGAGTCTAGTTATGAACTCCAGTATTTTGAATATACAAGTATATACTCAGTATATACATATGGGAATGGGAAAATCAACAGAAAATAGTGAGAAGTTTATCAAATGTTAGGACTTAAGCATTTACGTTTATTAACTCAAGTGATAGCAGTGAGCAGAGAATACTCTATCCAGGAATATGGAAACAAGAAAAGGCTGCCATGTTTGGCAGGTGTTCTTTGAGCTTTTCCTGGAAGGGCCAGAGAGTGTTTTTTTGTCAAATATCTGGAGGAATGTGGTTCCAGTCAACTATGTTAACTGCTGAGAGGGCTGTTTCTCCTACTGCCATATAGAAACTAGGTGTAGTGATGTCAACAGTGTTGTTATGGTTGAACCTTAGAAAATAGCTTTGGTTCTTGCATTTACAGGTTGCTTTTGTTTAAAACTTGCATTTTTATAAGCTTACAGGTTGTTTCAAAAGTTTTTTTTTCCTTTTCTATTCCAAGATTCATAAGTTGCATAGTACAATTATCAAGTATGAGTGATTCACACACCTGTGCTACATGAAGCAATGGACGATCTACTATCCTCTCTTTATTTACCTCCCTTCTAAAGTTGTCCTGTTTGTATTGCTCATGTTCTTGTACTCCTTCTATGGATAGGTTCATAGGGTCATAAGTTGTTAATAGGCTACTGACCACTAACTCTCTTATAAGCCTAATTTTGCACTCCAAACCATATGGGTCCTGAGTATCATGAGTGCCATACAGGGAGGGCATGTCAGTAGGGAGGTAACTAAGGATTTGTAAAGGGAAGTTAGTTAGAATAATACTTTTCTTATTGATGGCCTCTATCCATAAGGGACATGGGGGCCAGATTGGGGCAAATGTATTACTGTTCTTTACATCCCTCCAGGTAACAATACAGCTACACTGGAAGATATCCTACATTGGATATCCATAACAATTCCACAAAAAAGAATACTACTAGGTGATGTCAATATCAATTAATTGGACATAATATCTAACTCCCCTACATTCAGCATAAACTTACATGGTTTCACAAAGCTAATTAATAGCCCCACACATTATAACAAGACATCATACTCCTTATTAGACTAGATCCTAATTTCATACCTTAGTAATTTACCCACCACACGTACAATGTCAGATTCTGTCAGTGACCATCTCCAAATCTATACAAACAGACATCTCACATATTCATTTAAACATGTTTATAAAACAGCATGCAACCTTTCCATGTTTAACCCATAGATATTCTTAGGTTAATAGGTATTTACTAGGCTAATGACCACAAGGGCCTTTTTAAGTGTAGTCATGCATCCCAAATCTCTGACAAGTTCTGATACCCTTGATAAGTGTAAACATGGGCCTGGGAGATGAACCATTTACAAGTTACCTGTGTCCATTAGAGACATAGGTGCCAAACCACAGAAGAATTTATGGTTTCCCATCCAATTGTCCAAGTTGCACTTGAATTGGGTTAGGGAGGAACTCTGCTTCACATGGATTGGGAACCTGTTCCATAGATCGGGTAGTTTCTGAGATACATACGTATCTCTCCAGCAGGTCCTATTTATATCACAGGCAAGGTTTAAGTCTTTAGAACAAGTCATTCTGGTGCTGTTTGTTTTGCAGATATGCAGGAGGTCCATCAGAGTGGGGTCTGACAATGCCCTGCCATGAAATTACTACCCTATCATGTAGTAACTGGAATATCTTAAACATTGTCCCCTTAGATGAGGCTATAAATGAATATAATACACATTTCTCAGATGTCCTAAATAGCCTTGCATCTCCAAGAAGGAACAAACTAAAAACAAGGAATACAATCTGGTTACTCAAACAGAATGCTAATGCAATATTAAAAAAAGCATGGAAAGAGTGGCATTAATATAAAGCATCGCAATATCTCAAAAACTTCAGAATGTACTGCAACTGTAAAAAAAAGCAAATAAATGAAGGCAAAATCTATACTATAACACTTTCAGAACAATAATTAACACAATCCTAAAAATTCTGATCAGCCATTAAAGAAATCTTTCATCCTGGCCAAAACTTCAACCATAATCCCTTTCCCAATAACTCACCACTCAAAACTGCAATCTTTTTGAGTTAATGTCCCTAACCGAGGATTCCCCACCATCTAATCCCAGCTCTGCCCAATAGCCACATATCCCCACATCCACTTTTACCTTGAAACCTGTGCCTACATCCTAAATAAAACTACTCTTAAACAGGCTCCAACCATATCAACTTTAGCAGATGATCTTCCAAGTGAATACCTTAAAATAACCAACAGTAGCATGGCCCATCCTGTCTCAATCCTAATAAATAGGTTAGTCCAGGAATCCCATATTACCTCTCTCTGGAAAATAAATGTCACATTATCCTTCTACACAAAGGAGGAAATTCAGTAGACATCACTGCCTTTAGATCTGCAGTAATCTTAGGTTCATATGAAAATACTAGGCTAACTGCCTTGAGACAAGGCCATTTTAAGCTTCGCCAATAACCCAAGGTTAGAATTAAACCCGGTCTATGAGGTAAAGGCCTTAAATATTACATTAAACCCACCCTCTTTATCTCCCTTCTCCAAAATATTATTTGAAAAATATACTCAAAAGCAATTGCTAAACTATCTCCTACAGAATGAACTCCTATCCCCACACAATATGTCTTCTGTCCCTCTCATAGTATAACATTCGACTTTTAACCCTTATAGATACTGTCAATAAAGCTAGAGATAATGGTAAACGTGTCTCTTCCTTATTTGTATACTTGTCTGAAGCCTTCTACACAGTTTGTTACAGCAAACTTATACTTCAAATGCCCTCACTAGGTCTATCTCATCCCAACCTTGTATGGTTCAAAGGCTAACTCTCCAGTAGGTATGAGTCCGAAAAATGGTACTCCACCATCTCTCCATACATTCCAGTGACCACTGCTGCTCCACAATGTTCTGTCCTTGGCCTCCTCATCTTTAATATTCTCACCAAATCCCTCCACAGATCCACACAACAGGCTACCACAGGTGACTCCACACTCGTATACACACATCAGATAAACTGGCACAAGTCCAAAAAATTACTCGGAGTGGGGGGAACTTCAACAGCCACTGAAACATGGCTACTATACTACCCCTAACTGTCGGTCATGAAAAACAACATTTAAAATCCTCTGTCTTAGTAATAGAGCCATTTAAGTCACTTTTATTTTCTGGTAAATTACTGAAGATTACAGTCAATCAGTAATGTCAGATATTGTGGTTCCATACGTCTTAATCCTTAGGAAATCCATGTTGAAGGAAACCATTTTGTACTTCTACTGGTTTTTAAGTGAATTATGGTAATATTTGAAAATTATCCCTGATCTTGGGTGTTTCCCCTCACTAGTATTTTGGCCTTGTCATAGTTTCTTGAAAAAAAAGAGTTTCAGAGATATGCTGATGTACAAAACATGGCACAAAGATACACTGAATACATCATTCATACTTATTTCTTCCTACAACATACACTTCCGGTTGAAGAGTTGAAATAAATAAAGGCAATTTAAATCTTGCAAAACATAAAAATGTACAGTAACCTGTAACATCCTTCAGTAGTCTTGTAAGCATGTTCCACAATGTCATACTAGAGCCATGTTTTTTTTGTGAAGCAGATCATGTTTTCAGCTGAACCAGCAGGAAAACCTACCCAGTATATTAGCAATAAAACATTACCATAATCACAACCACATAAAACACCAGGAGGCAAAGCCAGAACTCAGGTTTCACAACCTCGCAACAAAACTAGCTCTGGGCTTCTAGTTCTGCATATACTGATGTCAGTAGCAAGGAAACCACGCTGCATAGGTGAATTTAAACTTGTAACTATTGACTAAAGCCATCTCCATTTGTAAATCATGATTTTGGTCAGTAAAACCAAACTATATATGCTTTCCAAGAAATCTCCATACAAAGCAAAAAGCGAATGTAGAGAAATACTGGAGGAAGAATGCACTGGCAATACTGTGTGCAAAAATGGATGAAAATTCAAGACTTAAGATCGTAGGGAACCAATCTAAATACTACTATCTCTCCCGATTAGTGCCCAAAATGTGGCTGCTGAAATCACTCATTTATTGGCTCAATTAATTAGATGTTGGCTACTTTCTAAATATATTTGCAAAATCAAGTTAACGGTGTATGTATTAATGACTTCTCTTTCAGTATGTGGCACAGATAAGTCCAGTCAGAGTACATCATATTGCACTATATACTGTTGAGTTCTGAATAGAAATACTTTATCTGTCTGTCTGTCTCTCTACCATAGAAATGGCTTTCTATCTATCTATCTGTCTGTCTGTCTATCTATCTATCTATCTATCTATCTATCTATCTATCTATCTATCTATCTATCTATCTATCTATCTATCTATTTATCTATCTTTCTTCCTACTGATATATTTATTTATTTATTTTACATTTGTTGACCGCGATAGTCTGACTGGATACTTGTCCATTTTCAGCGGAGGCACAGGGAGAAAAGCTCCATACATACATACATACAGAAAAACTGTTACATTAAACAAGTTAAAGCACTGTTACAGATACAATACATAGGATAAAAATCATTCACTCTGTCATATATAAATCTGATTTGTTATAGAGTAACAATTAAGAAACAATGTAGGGTGGCCAAAAGACCTCTTTAGCACATGTTTATATTGCCAGAGTTAGTCAGACTTATCTGGCTTATCTTTTAGAGTGGCTACTCAAAATGATTGGTTCCATACACTAAAAGTATGAATAAGAGTCCAATAATGAAACAAAATAGTTAGAGCTTAAAGACATATACCTAAAGAAGGCAGTTACCTGTTATGTGGCAGTAGTTTCAGCATATTGTTTACCATTCAAGTGAAAGCTCATTTCAAAGAAACACGTTTGAGTATGTATGTGTGTGTGTGTGTGTGTGTGTGTGTGTGTGTGTGTGTGTGTGTGTGTGTGTGTGTGTGTGTGTGTGTGTGTGTTTAAAGCAACAAAGAGTTATCAGTAAAGATGGTTAGAATAGTATTTTAAATGTTATGTTCTGCAAATTCTGCCAAGGCTGAGAAATAAAATTTTCACCTAAGAAACCTTTTAAAGATGAGATTAAAGGTGAAACATCTGCAATATATTTTGCCTTTTCATTTTCTGTCATTTGACATGACATATTAATACCAATATAGCCACTCCTCGTTCACTGCTAGGAAGGCACATTCAATTATGACCTCAATTTAAAGTTGTGCTACTTTTGTAGAATGAGAAAATCTGTATCTAACAACAGCTAAATATTTAAAGAGGCAGACAGTATTTTATGTCTTTTATTTTATGGAAAATGTTGGTTTTCCTAAACACAGTTGGAATAATGGATATGGTATATGATCTTCTCGATGACCAATATAATCTTGTTCAACAAGTGTACTGAGCCTCTTTAATACACTATGATCCAAAGTGAATATGGGTCCCCTTGTCAGTTAAAACCTAGCAAATAGGCGTTTTCTCAGAAAAAAACAAAATAGGCAAAAGTATAACAAAGCAAAGATCACTTTTATTTCACTGTCTATGATATCAGACATTAGGTGTTAAAACTGTTACAAAAATATATTTCATTATTGTAGAAATACATGAGATATTTTTCCAGGTAAGAAATGATCAAAATGCTTGCTGTTCATATTAATTTATTTTTACATCCTTTTTTCCAAGTATTTGATCTGTCTTAATGATGTCATGAACACCAAGATACACAGTGCAAAACTCTACCCAGATTATCACATTTGGGCTAAAGAGGCCAAAGTTACTGCTGTCCAGTGGCGTATCTAGCATATTTGACACCCAGAGCAGAAATGTTTTGTTAACACCCCGCCGCATCCTCCCACCCCCATGGAGATTTTTTCTAACCTCTCCTCCTCAATGACAATTATAATCATGAAATGAAACAAAATAATTCCAGCAAGGAGCAAACTAGGAGCAGTGATCAAATTCCCAAAAGACTCGGCCATCTCACAGAAAGTCTTGTCCCAAACAAATAACTAGTGCCAGAATCCTGAACTAAAGCTAAATGTCAAAAATACATTACCATCTCCTTTGGAAAGTTGGGTATGACATTGACATCACACCCTTAAGAAATGACCCAGTAGTTCAGGATCTGGTAACTTATGTGGACAGTTGCCCCCAATTTCTATTAGGAACATATCAAGATTAAGAAAACTTAGGGACAATCTGCAAAATCTGTAACAGTTTCAAGTTGGTTTTACAAATAAAATATCCAAAGAGAGACAGAAAGATTGTAGCATATTTCATACAAATGCACACTAGTCATGTAAAGGCAGACGATTAACTAAGAAAACAATATGAGAATAACTTGCAGACCAAACATATTAAGCAACTATAAGAACATTCTGTAAAATTGGGGACAGTTTCATACAATAATTCCAGTTTATTTCATACAAATGCACACTAGCCGTTAATGCCAGTCTTTAAACCAGTTATTTCATCAACAATATAGCTAGCCACCCCCCTCCAAAATAAAAAAATATTCCAATTTATTTCTCACAAATATGCACTAACCAACCCTTAATAACAGACTTTAAGCTGAGCAAATGAAGAGGATAAGTTCCCATAGCACCACTAGCCACTCATCCCATCCATCCATCCATCCATCCATCCATCCATCCACAACCCCTTTTTCTTATTTTTTATACATGGTGTCAGTGTGTCCCCCACCCAAAAAATTCAGTTTATTTCACACAAATCCACACTTGCCAGTCTTTAAAATAACATGAATGGACTAAGTTACTTCCAACCCCCTCCTAAAAAAAAAGCATAAATATTCAGATTTTTCACACAAATGCACCTTATGGGTGGAACTTAAACCGACCAAGTGAAAAGGACAAGTTACATTCATCCACAACACAGCTCCCCCCCCCTCCATCAAAAAAAAGATGTAAATAATCCAATTTAGTAACACAAATATTCATTTGTCAAACATATTGGCATACTTTAAGCTGAGCGAATGAAAGGACAAGTTACTTTAAGCCACAGCCACCTAGCTACCCCAACAAACCAGGATGGCAGGGAGGGGTACAATGAAAAAAAAAACATAAATATCCAAATTCAAAATATTTAAACAAATGTGCACACTCACACACACATACACATGCACACACACACACACACACACACACACACACACACACACACACACACACACACACACACACACACACACACACACACACACACACACACACACAGCACCCTCCACAGCCATTCCAGTGTCCCATTCTTAGCTATTTCTCTAAAGTTAGCATAAACGCTATTCAGTCTTCTCGGTGTACATACTATTCTCTTCTTTTCTTCTACAGTGATTACAGGTATTTGGATTTCATTTAAAATATATAGCACAAACACTAATTGACATACAGTGCCACAGTGAAAACAGACTAACCGCAAAGAATAAACCTCTCAACATTGAAACTCACATTCGTTGAAACAGCATTGAAGCCCACATTCAAGAAAATGAATCTGGCCAGTGGCAGATAAAGTTTAGCTTTGGGATGTTTTCAAACCATAGGCCCCTTGCACACATTTTCAGGTTAATGCACACATGCATGTGTTCTTTAATTCACCTTCCTGATTGTATTAAATTATATTCATTGTATAATACAGCACCACTTGTTTTTTCCAATAATGACAAAACTGCCCATTTCAGAACATTTCAACCATAAAAGGCTTCTCAAATGTCTGTCATTACATCCACCAGTACCAGTCAATATGCACAATTTCTGCAAAAGTAAAAGTCATCTGAATAACTCCACATTAAACAGATCCGTAACTGTCAAATTGGTAAGCTGGTGATTCCTGTCCCAGAGACTTCCCATACTCTGAAACAAACTACCCATATGAAAGCAAAGCTCCTCATTGGCCCTCTTTAAGAAAAATCTTGATGACTGGATGGGAAATAGAAAATTCACCCCTGGGATCACTTCTGCGGCACTGCTTGACAGTGGCACAGGAAAATAATTTTCTTGGGTGGCGAAAGTCAGGGAACCTTTTTGGCTAGGCTTATATAGGCCCCAGGGCTGATAGCCTAGTACCTACCTATGAACCTATGAACCTATGAACTAAGAGGCTGCTGCTAGCAAACAACTTTATATTTCAGTATTTTCATCTACAAATTTAGTGTCTGCTGCCCTTGAAGAATAAATAGCCTATGTCACAGGAAAAAAAGTCAAATTGGTAAGCTTGTAATATTACAATAGAGAATGAACGGCAAGGTTCGTAGTTACTAGACATCCCATCCAAAGGAGGACACACTCAGGACTACAGCAACCCTCCCCCTTAAAGTACAACACAGTATCAGCAATCCATCTACATGCTGTGGGACAGCCATCTGCATTAAAGCAAGTATGCAACCTCTTATGCTATGGTCATTTGCTAAACAAAACAGATGCATATTGAAAACAGACATAGCATGAGCAGCAGTAAACCTCTCTTCCCCAGAAAGTCTCAATTCCTTGAAAATGCACTGAAGCTTACAATTCTTTGCAAATGCACTGAAACTGAATTTGTTGAATATGTACCAAAACTTATTTGTTACTAGTCTGGTAGGTGGTGTAACCGATTCAGGTTCTTTTTTTCCTGTAACAAAGGTACAGGGTTTGAGCCTGAGGAAATTTACTAACCTGCATAGCTCTCAACTGTCCAGAATATGTACATTCTTGCCACATATTTTTGGCCTGTTCCCTGTTCCTTACCAGAGTTGTGGTTTTCTGGTAAATCTCTGAGGAGTGAAGTTTCTAAATAATAAAATACATTTTAATTTAAGGCTTCATGTTATTCAGAAAATCCATGCTAATACAAATCCAATTATTCTAGCAACGCTCTAAATATTTAAAATAAATCTGTCCTTATTTTGGGGCTTTTAACCCCACATTATTTTGGACTTTGTCCAGATATGAAAAGTATTCTAGCTAACTAGCTTGCTCACACTCACAACACACTTGAATTGAAATTCCATGCATTACATCAAAAAGGAATATGTAACAGATGCGTACTTCGATGTACACTCGATGTGCATTCCTTAAAGAAGAACACTCTTAAAGGATTTGGTTCTAGTTTTGGTTTAGGTTTTTCACGTTTTAAACGTGAAAAGCTTTTAAAACACGGCTGCATCCTCTTTACTGTTTGCACCCAGGGAGGAACACACCGTCCCCCCATTAATACACCTCTGCTGGTGTCCACTTGACAATCTCTGTTATATATGCACAGAAACATGTAATAGAAAATAAATTACCCGGAGAATGCATCAGTAATGGGTGCAGCTCATAAGCCCTGTTATATGCAGGCATGATCAAATAGAAATAGCATCTTTCATTAAAAAAAAAAAAACACAGGAGAATACATCTTTAATCTACTCTGTCATCCCTGTCCACTACCTGCAGGCAGAAGCAGCTAATAAATAACACCTGACAGACAATTATAAAAATGCATCTGTAAGATGATCTGTTGCTCCATTAAACACCCCACGTGTTTATTTCTTTGTTTGTTTATGTATGTGTTTGTTTTCCTGTTCGTTTATTTCCATTTGTTGACTAGGCTTCCAAATTGACCAAACTCTTTTCAGCAGTGGCCTCAGGAGAAAAGCTTCATAATTACATATTAAACATTAAAAGAATAGCATTTGATTATAGTTTTTAAACTACTCAAAGTGGGTTTGAGAAATACCAAACATTTCCAAAAACATAAATATGAATGAATAAAAGAGAAGATTTCTGTAACATGCACATTTTATATAAAAACAGGTGGCATAAATTCACTTGTTGGCTATATACAAGTAGAAAAAGAGTATGATTATTAAGAATATGTAGTTGCAGTGAGGAGGTAATATAATTATCCAGGTGCAGTGCAGGAGCATATCCAAGAGTTGGACAGGTATTGTTTGAGACTGACTTTAAAGAATTTCAGGTTTTCTAGATATCATAATTCAATTGATGTGTCGTTCCTCAGTTTGGTGACATGACTTAAGTAAAATGAATTGCAGCTATGGTTTTAGATTTACTAGAAAATTAGGAGACAATTATTTCCTGAGCACAGTTCTGTTGCTGATGAGTAGTGCTGGAGAACATTGCTTAAAGAAGGACTATTTTCAGCTTTATAAATTAGGTATTTGCATCAGTGAGTTGCGTAGGAGAGACATTGTGGAAGCTCAGTCCACTGTAATTGTCTAAGGGAAACACATTGATGTGTTCTGGATGGAAGGTTAGTTGCAAAATTCATCTTGTTATAGGATGCATCCAGATCCTTCATATATTAGAATGCAGATTAGAAAGAATAGGAGCTAAATAAAGATGTCATGGGAGAAGATAGGAGGAAGCTATGGTTTTCCTACATGATTCTGAGAGCTATGGTTTGGGGTGATAAAGTTTGGCAATTTTTGGTGAGTGTTTTTTAATGGCTTGAAGAATATGATGCTCAGATTTTATGTTTATATCTATAGTAACACTCAGCAATTTAATCCGTGATACTATTTCTATTCTAGTACTGTCTTTTGATGTAAAGGTAAAAAGGTTTATTTTTGGTTTTTGTACTGGTTTGGTAAGAATAGCATTAACTTAATTTTCTTTGCATTTCGGATTAAGTTGGAGGTGTATAATCATGGCTCAAAAGATGAGAGAAAGACTCTTGAGTGATCAGTTGAATGTACATTATGTTAGGAGCTGAACAGATAAGGCTAGGGTTTTAAACTGTGCTGGCATGCTTGGTTCCAGTATAGTGATCACTTATAAAGTTGAACAGTACTGGTCCTAGGACTGATCCTTCAACTCCAACAGAGATGGACAGAAATGTTGAGTATTTGTTTTGTCATTTTACAGCTTGCTGCCTATTTGACTGGTAGCTCTGAAACCATAAGAATAATGAGTAATCAAGTCCCAATGAGGAAAGTTTGATTAGTAATTCTTAGTGAGAATCAGTATCAAATGCTACAGATAGGTCTAAGAAAAGAATTGAGACAAGGTAACTTGTACTTCTGTGAAAAGTTATAGTGTTAGTAAAATTGAGGAAGGCAATGTCTGTACTGTAATGGGGACAGAAACCGTGCTGAGTTTGAGAAAGAAGATTATTGTGGCTAAGTTAGTTGAGACGGGGAGAACAGATATTATTTCAAGAACCTTAGATGAAGGAGATAGGATAACTATAGGTCTATATTTGAAGAATTCATTGGAGCTTCCACCTTTGCTCAGGAGAATGAAAAATGTTTTTTTTTTCTCCATAGTGAGGAGATATAGTTCTCTGTCATTGACCAGTTTATCAAGATGAAAAATAGGGTAAGTAAGGACATCTGCTACCATTGTAATATATTTACCTGTTAGATTATCAGTGACTAAGATTGTGGGGTCGGGTTTTGAAGATATCTTTTAATGGACAGGTTTATTTACGTATTTCTATTTGTTCAAGTTAGGTTTAAACTCAAAAGAAGGATAACTGTTTTCACTAGAGATTAGTGGGGTGAAGGTACTATCAGGGTTATTGAACTGAGAAGCAGTACTATTAGAATGACTGTTTGTGTTTGGGGGAGGAGTGGTAGGGTGACCAGGGTGGAGAATATGATTTACTGTGGTCCAGAACAGTTGTTTATAGATATATATATTTATTATGGTGAAGACTGGCATAATCGGTTAGTTTGGTTGAATTTGTCTAATTATCTCTAAATCAGTTTGTGTTTTATTACTGTGCCATTCTTTCCAGGTTTTATGTTTTTGTGGCACAAGTTGATTGGTTAACCAAGGTGCAGGGTTTGATTTAATCATTTTTGTACAAATGAAAGCAGGATAGTTGAGAAAAGTGTATGAAAGTAAGTGACTGCTTCACCTAGAGCCAAGGCTTTCAGTTTGGTCCAATTGATGAGGATAGATGAGAGATAAATGTGTCCTTGTTAAATGAAGATTGCATACTTGGTTGTATAGGATTGGTTTGTACTATAAAAGTTGGAAGATGATCACTAA
>NC_056729.1:834736943-834836943 GCF_019279795.1 Protopterus annectens | reverse complement strand
TTTGCCGCATGGTCCGATGCAGAAGCAGCGTTGCAAGTGCCGTTCGGCGTTCTGAAATTTTGGTCGGAGTTTCAGACCGAGTCAAAGTTGGCTAAGTACCCGTTGGGAATATTTTAGTTTTTCTTGCCTCAGTGGTTTACCGGATGTCAGAAAAAGTGAATAACTGTATTTCTTGTGGGAAGCAGATACCGCATAGGGATTATCATTCTTTGTGTATTCCTTGTTTGGGGCCTGAGCACGACGTTGTTGGGTGTCGCTTTTGTGCTAGGTTCAATAAGCGCACTATTAAGCGAAGGTTAGATTGTGCTAGGTTGGTCTTGAAGCGGTGCAATTATAATATGCCATCGGATTCTCCGGCGCAAAGACAAAGCAGCTAAACCCAGGCAAGAAGAGTCATCCGTGCGGACGCGGTTCTTTAGAGGCGTCAGTGGAACCGTGGTTCCGATGGAGGTTTCTCTGGAGTCCCAGGGGAGACTTTGATATTGCAGGATGTGGCCTCTCAGGAGGCAGGTCAGGCTGAAGGGGCTTCTCAGGTTACTGTACTCCCTCCCTTCCTAGGGTGGTTAGGCCCTCTCCTTCTGTTTCCAAGGCTTCTCCCAGAGGCAGGCCAGGTTTAGCTTCTGTTGGTGTCACTCCTAGTTCAGCAGGGTCTGTGCCCAAGAAGCACATGCTTAAAATGGCAGAAGATTTAATTACTTTGATTAGAGGTTCTTTGCCCCCTCCTGATAAGAGGCCTAGGGTGGAGCCAGAGTTGGGGAGTTTTGAGCAGGCTTCAGATGTTTCAGAGTCTTCGCTTGAAGACTTGCAGGAGTACTCTCCTTATTCTGATTCTGATGCAGATGATTCGACTCCTTCTGCTTCTCCTCCAGAGGATTTTTCTTTTTCAGAGACTCTTCATTCCATGAGGGAACATTTTAAGTGGGAAGGTCAGGACTTCTCTGATTCCAGGAAAAGGCTTAGGGAATTTTTGCTTTTACCCCAGCATAGGCCCTTGGCTATACCCCCTGTTCTGGATGCTGTGGAAGATGTGTTTGCAGAGGCTTCACTTAATCCTGATTCTTTGCCTCCTGCTCCTGTTAAACCGGATAGGTATTACAGGGTGCCTGAGGCTCATAAATATCTTTATAAGAGTCCTAGGGCGGACCCAGAAACTGTTAGTCAGGGACCTAAGGGTGTCAAGGCCTCTGTTGTAAAAAATCCGGTTCCTCCAGATAAAGAGGCCAGAGCTTTGGATAGATGGGGAAAGAAAGTCTATACTTCTTCCACCTTAGCTATGAGGGCTTTGAATTGCCAGTTTCACATGTTGAAATATCAAAACTATCTTCTTTCTCAATTGAAGTCTAAGGTAGATGCTCTGGCGGAAGGCATTGAGTGTAAAGAATTACAAGATTTGGTACATGTCTCTGAACAGGTGGGTAAGCATTCTTTGCAATGTGGTTTTGATGCTGTACAGGCCTCGTCTAGGGTGGCTGCCACTGGTTCAGTTCTTCGCAGGCACGCCTGGCTGAGGGATCAGAATTTATCTGACCATGTTAAGACAAGGATTTTGGATGCTCCTTTACAGTCTGATGTGTTGTTTGGTTCACCTGTGGAGTCAGTCTTGAAGAAAATGGAAGACAAGGCTAAGTCTATGCAGGCTGTTAAAGATTTTTTGCAAGTTCAGCCTCCGAAGTTTAGTAGGAATTGGCCTGCTAAGGGGTGGACGTATCCCTCTTATGATTCTCAGTCTAGGGGTAGATCTAGGCGTGGTTGGGGCAGAGCTCAGAGCTCCTTCAGACCTGGAACAGGGAGTTCACCTGCACAATCTTCGGGTGAGGGCAGGGGCCAGTCCTTTCGTAAACAGGCCCAATGACCTACCTTTTCAGCTGCCAGATCCTTCTTGTCTGGCAGCACCTTTGGGAGGAAGGTTGGCACTCTTCCAGGAAAATTGGAGTTTGATTACCCAAGACAGATGGGTATTGGATATCATACACCAAGGTTACAAGTTTTATTTCCATACCTTGCCTCCTTTCAAAGGCATGCCGGACGTTCCTCCTCAGCAAAGACTAGAGGCTCACAAACAAATTTCTCTGCTACTTCAAATAGGGGCCATACAACCGGTCCCTCTGCCAGAAGTGGGCCTAGGATTATATTCTCGCCTGTTCCTAGTACCAAAGAAGGGGAACACGTGGAGACCAATTTTGGATTTATCTATCCTCAACACTTATCTGGACATTCCCAAGTTCAAAATGTTGACTTTACAACAGCTTTTACCTCTGCTGGGCAAAGATCACTGGATGGTGACTCTGGATCTCAACGAGGCTTACCTTCATGTTCCTATCAGGCTCAGTTGCAGAAAGTATCTGCGTTTTCGGGCTGGGACTTCTCATTATCAGTTCTCTGCATTGCCCTTTGGCTTATCTACTGCGCCCAGAGTGTTCACAAAGGTTCTGGCTCCAGTGATAGCCTTTTTCAGGTTAAGAGGAATACAGATTTATCCTTATTTGGACGATTGCCTGATTCTGGCCCAAGGAAAGGACAAACTTCTTCATCATTTACAGTATGTGATAGCAGTGCTAAGATGCCTGGGGTATTCTGTGAACGAAATAAAGTCCAGTCTAGTACCCTCTCAGGACATGTGCTTTCTGGGTATGAGACTGAATACAGCATCCCAGATGGCTTTTTGACCCCGGACAAACAAAAGAATCTTTCTCTTTACTTCCATCAATTGTCTCATCAGTCCAGGCTGACTGCAAGGACAGTCCTTCAAGCCTTGGGGTTCATGGCATCTTGTATTCTGGTGCTTCCCAATGCCAAACTGCATATGAGGAAGCTACAATGGTATCTCAAAAATGTATGGACACAGCACTGCCAAGATATGGACACTGTCATTCAGATAATACCTTGCATTCAAAAGGAATTTTGTGGTGGGCTCAGGAATGTCACCTAAACAAGGGGCTCTCTGTGACCCGGCCAGAGGCGAGTCAGATTCTAACAACAGATGCCTCAGACAAAGCTTGGGGAGCTCATCTAAATGGAAAGTGGGTACAAGACACGTGGCCTGCCAGACTTCAACATCTACATATCAACTTGAAGGAGATGTTAGCAGTCCAATTTGCATTGATAGCTTTCAAGGATTTACTTCTTCCAGGGCAGGTGTTGGTTCTAACAGACAACACAACTGTCATGTGGTACATCAACAAGCAAGGGGGAATGCATTCTTATCCTCTATGCAGACAAGCAATGATTTTGTGGGAGACTGCTCTCAGTTTACAGCTAAATCTTCAGGCAAGGTTTCTGCCGGGAGCACAGAACTCCTTAGCAGATGTGTTGAGCAGACAAATTATGGATCCCCACGAGTGGAAATTGGATCCTCATGTATTTCAGAAATTGACAGTGTTATGGGGAACTCCAGACATAGATCTGTTCGCTTCTCCACTAAACTACCAGCTGCCAAAGTTTTGCACAAAAAGGTTTCATCCCACAGCTTGGAAAGTGGATGCTCTCTCATTCAATTGGAGCAATCTTCATGTGTATGCCTTTCCACCTCTGCCTATCCTCCCAAAGGTACTTCTGAAGGTCAGACAGGACAAGCCAAAGATGATTTTAATAGCTCCAGATTGGCCTCGACAGCACTGGTACCCATTACTGAGAAGTCTGATACGGGTGCCTCCATGGCCTTTGCCTTCGATTCCACACCTGCTGTCTCAGGAGAACAGTCATTTACTCAATGTCAAACTTCACTCTCTACATCTAACAGCCTGGCATATTCTGTTTTAAAGCCTGGAGGGTCTCAGCTTCCACAGCAAGTTTTGAATGTTATTTTGGAGGCTAGAAGGCCTAGTACAAGGAAAGTGTACGCAGATAAATGGAGGAGATTTTTATTTTGGAGTACAGCAAAGGAATTTGATGTTTCTAAGCCTAATTTAAGTGTGGCTCTTCAATATCTTACTGAGTTACTGGACAAAGGTTTGTCCTTCTCCTCTATTAAGGTTCATGCTGCAGCAATTTCTGCTCACTATGACTGTGACCCACCATTGTTTTCTCATCCTTTGTTTAAGCAATTCCTTAGAGGGGCAAAGAATATAAGTACCCCACGTAGAGCTCCTACTCCTGCTTGGGATCTCAATTTTGTGTTGGAGAAACTCACTCTACAACCTTTTGAGCCTGCAGCTACTGCCGAGTTGAAATATTTATCATGGAAGACTGCTTTTGTTGGCCATTACCTCTGCGAGAAGGGTTTCTGAATTACAGGCCCTTATGGCGGTTGAGCCTTTCTTAATTTTCCATAAGGATAGGGTATCTTTACGTACTAATCCTTCCTTTATGCCTAAAGTGGTTTCTAGTGTGGCTTTAAACCAAACTATTCATTTGCCTACTTTTTATGCAAACCCCCAAAATAAAGGGGAAAAGATTTTGCACACTTTGGATATACACAGGCAGTTGCGATATTATTTGAGCAGAACTAAAGGGTTCAGGCAGTCTCAGCAGTTATTTGTTTCATTTGCTTTGGGTTCTCAGGGCAAGCCTGTTTCAAAACAAACTATTTCTAAGTGGATTGGGTTTTGTATTGCTTTCTGTTATTCCCATCATGGTAAGGAGATTCCAGCTGGGATTAGGCCTCATTCCACTAGGGCTACTGCCACTTCTACAGCTTTTTTAAGGTGGCAACTAAAGATATTTTGGAGGCAGCTACTTGGAGTTCAGTGCATACTTTCTCTAAGCATTACCACCTTCCACTTTACTCTAAATCTAGGGCTGGGTTTGCCACTGCAATTTTACAGGGCATTTTGGCAGCTCCTAATGCTTTATAGTTTTGCCATCCTCCCTTACCTCTGCTTTGGGATTCTACCCATATGTAAGGACTGCAGCAATGTGAGATGAAGAACATAGTACAGTTTTGTACCTACCATAAATGTAGATGTTCGAAGATCCACATTGCTGCAGTCCTCCTTCCCCTCTGTAGTTAGAGGCGGTTGTGTGGTTTGGGTTGTAAATATTGTGAATATTGTATATATTGTACATATGATTAGTGCAAGGGTGGTTGGTTGTTTTTTGCTGTCTTTTGGTTTTGGCCTTTCTTTTTAGGGTCTTCTGACATCTGGGGCAAGAAAAGACTGAGTATATGACGTCGGTCATGCGCATTTGTACCCTGACGTCCTGATGTCAGTCTTAAGCGCCTTGACCGACGTCAGCCTAATGCTTTGATATTCGGGCCGACCGAGGACAGCGGACTACCCCATATGTAAGGACTGCAGCAATGTGGATCTTCGAACATCTACATTTATGGTAGGTACAAAACTGTACTTTATATAAGTTGTTGTCATTGTCTGTATCCCAGGGTGGGTAGCAAATTGTATGGTAGGTTCCATGCCAGGGGCCATGTGCTACAGGAGCTTTTCAGATATCTATCTGTAAAGATAAATAGTAGTAGTTCCTGCGGTGTACTGCCGGACTATTGCCTGCACTGTATATACTGAGGGATAACAGGGCTAGAGCCTCCCGACCTCCCCCTTTACCTTTACTATAATACCTGCTCTTGTTTGTATTTAGACCAATTTTGCATTGGAGTAGTTGGTTTGTGTACTTTTTTTCCCCCACTGTTAGAGTAAGCGCATATTAATGTTGCGATTACTACTGTTATCTCCCTAGCTTGTCTAATCACTCTTTAATGTTTCCATCTTGTATACTTTGTTTTGCAGCAAAAGTGCTCATTCCATTTTTATCCATCATATTTCGAGCATTGAATGAGTACTTTGTGTTGCTGCTACCACCCTTAATCACCTTATAGTACTGCTCTGGCCAGTCCTAGCACTATTGTTAGTTTGCACGCATTCTTCTGAATGCTGAAGGAACTACGAACCAGTTTTTAATGGCAACTACCATCCTCAGTTTCCCATACTTAATTTTTAGACAGTTTTAGCAACTTTCAGAGCTACCACCATTAATCGCCTAATTACCTGGCCAGTCCTAGTGCTGTTGTTCGTTTGCGTGCATTCTGAACGCTGAAGGTACCTACAAACCTGTTTTTAACAGCTACTACCATCCCCACTTTCCTATACTTTATTTTTAGACAGTTTTAGCCTCTTTCAGAGCTATTGTCTTGTGCGCTATTTGTTACAGCCTGTTGTGTGTGGAACGTGCAAGGCAAACTGCTACTACCTGCAATTAGTGGTTAGCAACCAAGTAAAGATGTTTAGCCTGTTTTTCTTTCCCGAATGGGTGTTAGTGCTTCTCCCTGCTTGGTAGACTTGTTTCCTCAGTCTACCTTCCTGTAGCTCTCTGCCTCTATCAAGAGCTAACATATATTTAAGTCTACTTTCAGGCGTCCTAAGCTATGCATTTATTTGTCTTATGTCTTTAATATGCCACCAGTGTCCCATATTAGACAGGTTTAGGTACAACCGCATAGACAGACTGCCTCCCTAATGGGTAAACTGTCTTTTTTAACAAGTAGGATAAAATCCCAAGCTCCCAGTGTTTGTACCTTCAGGATATGCTGCTGTTTGCTTTTCACCACAGAAAGGTTATTAGACTTGAAACTTCCTAGTGGTCATGCTTATATAAGACTGTGTATATTCAGAATATATAGCTTAGACTATCTCAATTTGGTTTTACAAGCTTTGGTTTTTAGACATGTTGTTTGTACTTTTATAATTTGAACTTGCTGCTTAGGTAAAGATCCAGGTTTCTTATAGATGTACATTTATAGGCTATTTGTATTGAATATATTAGAGTATGTTCTAATTACACTGCTGCCTAACTGACTTATTTATCTGTGGTTATTGTAGCATTACCTTTTACTATTCTTGAAGTTTTTTTTGCATATACTGTGTATCACTATATTTGGTGCTTAACTGCTTTTACTAGTACATGGTCTTATATTGCTCTGTTTCCTTAACACATTCTCTCTACTTCCCTTCAAGCGTGAAACCCTTCTGCTAGTGAAAACCTCCCAGCTTCCGTGTCCTGCTGTCTGCCAGAAGCCTTGAGATATTCTAGTCATCAGCAAAGTTTCTGATACCTACTCCCAGTACTGGAATAAGAGCCTTGTCCTCCCCATACTGTTCTGCCTTTGAAAAGCAGGAATAATTATTTGGAAATATGTGTACACTACGTCTTACATCTTAACTGAGCAATATCCTGTCTCATTTTTGTGTAAGCAAACGCTCCCAGCCAGGACAACCAGCAGCTATAGCCACGTATACGACATCCCCTATACTCCCAATTTAGCCTCCCTGTTGTAACACTCCCCCCTCCTTTTATCCACTTATTCTATTTTTCTTCTCTCTTCTCCTATTTCCCTCACTGTTACTCATTATACTATTGGGATAAGCATTATTTGATAGTACGTAGAGTGACCACTAGAGGGCAGTAGTACCCTTTACCTCCCATTACTTACTTGCATCAAGCCTTGGTTATTAAATTAGATTCTGACTCTTTTTGCCTAAGTCACCTACTTTACCTTTACCATTCACTATTGCATTTACCCTTATCAGCTCTCTACTCCCCTACTTCATAGTCCATGACAGCCTAGATACCTTACTTAGACCTCACCTCCCTACCTCTCTGATTGCTTTTACTTTGCACTGGTCTTCTTGGCTCTATCCCGCTCCATTTGCCCTGCAGGCTCACTCTGCTCCCCTACCCTATCCCTAATTCCCACCCACCCCAGTGGTCCTAAACGTATACTTCCTTAACCACACCCCCTCTGCTACTCTACCCTATCCTATGCCTCAACCAATCTATACAAATTAACCACACCCGTCCACAACCAACTTCCTCCTCAACCAACTGTCTCTAGCACCTCTACCTTAAGTATTATTCCCTATTTACTTCCTTTATAATTTTTCCTTCTAACACTCCATCATAACTTCATTCCGTCTATTCCCTCATCCCTGTCCAACCTCTTTTGTAGTTGTATAGGGAACCGTGCCATAGTTGTTCAAGTAATCGTAGCAATATGCCCACAACAACTAAACCTGTCCTATCTATGTTAATACTCATAGCAATACTTATACCTGTCCTCACTTCTGCGTATCTCCTTACTTCCTTTAAAAAAGTGAATTATTACCACTTCAACTACTCTCCAAAACAAACAGATTTTCAAAACAATACCCTTACCCATATTCATATAAATATCACGTCCACTCCATGATACCTACTAGCCAAATACCATCGACTCTTACATATTAAATTCCATAACCTCACTGTAAGGAAGTTAAAATATCTAACTAGCTATATTTACAACCCAGTTTCTAGACTAAAAGCTCCAACCTTAAAATATGGTAATATCCACCCCAACCCAGGACAAACTAATGTGTCCACAGTAACAACTCATATCATCACTCCCTCTATCCTACCCACCTTGACCAGTCTCTCCAGCCCCTTACTAATAGGACATCTTAATATCCGCAGTATCAACAAGAAAGTTGCCCATCTCCATGCCCTTCTTGATATTTATTCCTTTGATATCTTCTGTCTCACAGAAACTTGGTTAAAACCTGGAACCAAGGACAATGAGATAATTCCCCAGGTTATAATATATTGAGACTAGACCACACTAAACGTAAGGGTGGAGGAGTAGATCTTCTCTTTAAAATTGGACTACAGATCTCCTCTAGTCCCTATATCCCACCCCAAGATAGTAAGGCTGAAGTCCTTATCTCCAGATTGCAACTCAGTACTAGCAAATCCCTTAACATCATCTGTATCTACCTACCTCCTGGTAATAATATCACTATAATAGAGGATATTCTAAGCTGGGTATCTACTACCTATCCACAAAAAAACAATTATACTAGGCGATTTCAATACCGACTGGAAGTGTGTCAGTACAGACTACTCTTCTTCACATATTAATCTTCATGGATTTAGTCAAACAATCACCACCACTACTAGAATAAACAAACCAAACAAAAAAAAAGAGAGTATCTTAGATTGGATTCTTATTAATAAACAACAACAAACTTACAAAGTAGGAACGTTGCCTGATGATGTCAGTGATCATACCTTAACTTACATTTTAAGACATAAAAATGATATTCCAAACACCCCCACTTATAGGACCTCATGGTCCAATAAATACTTTAACCCTGTTTTTTTTTCCAAAATGAACTTAATGCCTGTGACTGGAACCCTCTAAAGACTCTTCCACTTGAAGAGGCTGTTAAATATTTTAACTTTAAATTCTTAACAACCTTAATGAGCACACACCCAAACATTCTATTAGAATGAGGTCCAAAACCGCCCCCTGGCTGTCAAAAGACACAAGACAAAAGATATTGCTTAGGAACAAATCTTGGGTCAGGTGGAGAGCTACCAGAACTATCTCTGAGCAACAAACCTTTAGACAGTTGAGAAATATTATAAAAAAAGCTATACTCACTGACAAAAAGAACTACTATTGTAAATGACAGGAAACCCACCATAATCCACAAAAGTTCTGGTCAAGCATAAATAGACTCCTACACTCTGGGCACGCTAGTACACCATCCCCACTAGGAGCTGATAATAATACCTCCCAACAAACTGCAAACACCTTCAATACCTTCTTCACAGACACCATACAATTCCTAGCTCGTCAACTATCCACAGACAATGCTAGTCTCCCTATCTCTATACATGACACTCTGCCATCTTTTCAACTTCAACCCATCTCTACCACTTCCATCCAAAAAATCATCCAAAAACTTAAGCCTTGTACCCCTTCTGCTGACCAGTTACCATCTCAATACTTGCAAATAGCAGCTAAATTGGTAGCCTATCTTATATCCATCCTTATAAATAGAACTATAATTAGGGAATAATCCCAGACATCTGGAAAATCTCCCACATAATCCCTTTACAAAAAGGTGGTAACTCTAATGATTATTCCAACTACAGGCCTATAGCCCCCTTATCACCATTAGCAAAAGTAATGGAAAAATGCATTCACCATCAGCTAATAGACCACTTAACACAACACAACATACTATCTAATTGCAAACATGGCTTTAGGCCATTTCATAGTACTACCACTGCTCTCCTATCTTTCACCGACTCCATCAACAGAAACCTTAACAACAACATCCTCTCATCAGCACTCTTTATTGATCTGTCAAAAGCTTTTGACATGGTAAACCATCCCCTACTCATAAAGACCCTTGAATCCCTTTCTCTAGACCCCAGGGCTATTCTCTGGTTCAAGTCCTACCTTAACAATAGACAACAAGCAGTTCTCTGGGATAATAAGATATCTTCCCACCTGCCGGTCTCCCTTGGAGTTCCTCAGGGCTCCATTCTAGGACCTCTTATTTTCTATTTATTCATCAATGACCTCTATGTAGCAATCCCTCAAGCCACCTGTATACAATATGCAGATGATTCTACGCTCATATGTTCTGCCAAGTCTACAACTGAACTACATTCTCTAACCCAGAAAGTATTTAGCACAGTAGAGGCCTGGTTCTTAAAATGTTACCTCCTTTTGAACGCCAAAAAAAACAAGCTCTTACTCTTTACACCTAACAGTAAGTCCCCCCTATAGATTTCTCAATCAAATCCAATAATGGCACCCTTATATCCCCTGACTCTACCACCAAACTGCTAGGAATCACAATTGACAATAACCTTACTTTTGATAACCATATTAATAACACCATTAAAACAGTTAACAGAAAATTGGGCTCCTTATATAGAATAAAACCCTTTTTAACTCCCAACAGCCAGAACCACAATTGCCCACTTCCATTTAATCTAAACTCTTCTTTATGCTTCACCCATATATACTAACCTAAAAAAAACATTCTTGCCAAACTAGACAACTCCTATAATAATATAGCCAGATTTGCCACTGGGAACCCATTTAGAACTCGCCACTGTCAGAATTTAAAGCAACTAGACTGGCTAGAAGTAAAAAATATTTTGATACTTTCCCAACTTACTATTGTTCACAGGATATTTTACCAACCAAATGACACTCCTGTACTTTCTAACCTTATTACCACCTATAGTAATCTCAACTCCTTACGCTGTTCTAGCAAACTCCTGGATGCCATAAGCAAGTCTAATAACTTGGCTGGTGACTCCTTGTTCTCCAACACTGCTGGAAAAAACTGGAACCTTCTGACAACTGATTTATCTTTACTACCCTCTCTTTCGCTCTTTAAACAAAGGCTTAAGAAACATCTTAAAACACGCTGGATATGCCCCTCTTGTAACCCTGACTAATCTTCTGCTTTCACTATTGCTACCTCTTCACTGCCTCCTTTCACCAATCAAAACTCCATACCCTCCTGAAGTAGCTGTTATCACTAGTAAATTAAATGTACTTATGAATTTAATATTGAATGTAATGTATATTACCTCAGATGACATACTGTAAAGTGACTAATCCTATCTTGTATATTTATTAGAATTAAGTGTAATTTTTCTTCTCATTAATAGTTATTGTTTAGTATTTTAACTTCCTTTATTTGTAAAATTATGCATGAGATATATTGGTGTGTTACTATTGGAGCTTTTCTCCCCAGGCCTCTACTGAAAATGGAAATATATCCAGTTGGACTAGAACTGTAAACAAATGTAAAATAAATAAATAAATATATATATATATATATATATATATATATATATATATATATATATATATATATATGTGTGTGTGTGTGTGTATATGTGTATGTATATATATATATATATATATATATATATATATATATATATATATATATATATATGGGAACACTTCACATAATCGACTATTGAAATCTCAATTCCATATGGTCGAGACCATATGATCGAGATTTTAATAAATCGAATGTGTGTAGTGTTTAGAAATAACACTTTACTTACCTTAATACATTACGTGCACACAGAGGCAAGTATTGCTGCATGCCTTGTGTGTATGTAATGTTGTATTTGTTTTGTGGTGTTGGCAGGAAGTAAAGAAATCTCCCGTTTTGCGCTTCCGCATACAGCGCAAGACGGGAGATTTCCCATCTCCCCACTGTAGCGCGATCTTGGAGTTGGTATATTTAAGTAGGGGGGGTGTGGGGGGCACAGCCCCCCACATGGGAGGGTGCAGGGGGGCAAAGCCCCCCTGCAAAAGCGAAGCTTGTGTTTTTTTTTTGTTTTAATGGTTTCCCTTCAGATGTTCGAGTTTCCGAAACTCGAGCTTTTGGTTTCGTTTATTTGTAGTTCGAGACTTTGGAAATTCGATCTTCTGAAGTGAATCCATATATATAACGTCTGATGAAGCGGATACGTCCGTGAAAGCGCTTACGATATGAAATAAAGTCCAGTTTTTATGAACTGAGTCTCTTATTTTTGCCTACGAGGCTTATCGGCAGCTGGATGTTGGAAATCTACCCCTGTATAACTGGTTACTGAACGCACTTTGTTTTCAATGTGGCATCTACGTTTGGAAGCAGCGTTTTATTTTGTCAACGTCTCCTCTGTTGTTGGGTCTTTTTGGATTAATTCAAACGTTTGCATCTCTTCGGTTGGGGTAATTGGTTTTTCATATATATATATATATATATATATATATATATATATATATATATATATATATATATGGGTTCCCTTCAGAATCTCAAACTACTGAAATCCCATATTTCAGTAGTCCGAGACTAGAAAGGTGAAAGTGCAAAATATCAAAACCCCAGAAGCGCAAAATTCAAAATCCCAAAGTTCAGAGATGTTGAATTAGCGGTTCAGGTGTTGCGGTGTGTGAGTGAATGGTTGGAGATGTAGGTAAGTGTTTGTGTTTTACGGGTTTTGAGTACGGGCTTTAGTGTATGTCCGTGTGTTTTGTTAGAGTGATGTGTGTGTGTGAGGGGAATGTAGCTTGTGTAGTGGTGTTTTTGTGTGTTTGTCTGTATAGTGCGACCTCAGAGTTAGTATATTTAAGTAGAGGTGTTTGTATGTCGGGTAGGTATTTGTGTTTGTATATGTGTAGCGAGGTGTATGTTTGTGTCTGTGTGTGTGGTATGTTTAGTGTAGAAGTTGCGATTTTAAATATCAAGCATCTGGGGTTTTGACTTTATGGATTTTCGGCTTCATGGTCTCGAGATACTGAAATTTGAGATTTCAGTATTTCGAGATTATGAAGTGAATCCATATATATATATATATATAGAGAGAGAGAGAGAGAGAGAGAGAGTTACTGTAAATATCTACAGATATATATATATAATGAAGTCACTATAATAAAGGTTGCAAGCTGCGCCACCCAACTGTTTGTATGTGTCTAGATTTTACCTCTTACTTCTGTCCTGTTTATAAATTGCAGTTTTCTGGCAAATTAGTAGCAAATCATTGGGGATTGTAGTTAGAAACTGGGTTTTCAGACTTCATAATATTCAGGACATTCATGCTAACACCAAACCTGTTATTTTGTCAGCTTTTAAGTTTGTGGGAGCCATATTTGAAGGTTGTTCCTATTTCTGTCTGGCATTAAGTGGGGCTGTGGCTTTTTCTAGGTTTCTTACTCTAACAAGTTTAGAGGTATGCGCAGAATACCTAGATGTTTGTTTGGTCTGTCTCATAATATTGTGTTTAGCTGGCAAAATGCTGGCAAATCTTTAAAGGTTGTTTATAAAACGATGATAGGAGTTTGAATTTTGGACTTTCTAACTTTTGAAAATTCATGCTGGCTGGTGGTGTTGGGGTCACAGTGACAGGCAGCTTAATGTAAATGTAAAGGGGGGGCATAGTGATAAGGTGTTAGTCTCATAGACAGAAGGTAAGGGTTTGATACCCATCTTTGTTTGGGGGTCATGGGGGGGGTCGGAAAGCCTGCATGTTTAAAGGGGATGAATTGGTAAGCACAATCATTTTGATATTGTCCTTGCAAGGTAGCTAACTTAAAATGACCTATGGAAGGGGTAGTGCATTTCCTTTTTCCATCACTTTTGCTGAGAGGTTGAGGGCAGGGCAATCAGTAGCAGGTGAGCACAGCCAGGGTCTCACTTTTAAGATTGCTCTTAAAGTTTGGGGGAGGCTTGTTTATCACTACAGGGTAGGCAGGCAGTTGCTGGCTGGTAGTGGTTCACAGTTCAAGAGAATATCTTGTCAGTGACTTCACTAGAGTGCTTGGATTCATTCACCCTCATGGTCATGATTGAGGTTATTTGTGCCATTTTGAATTAGGTTGTTTCTTGAGAAATAACAGGTAAGTGTGTTTGATGCACATTATGCTAAGTATGGCACCTTTACAGTGAGTTGAAGGGGTAAGTAAATGGATACTGTAAAGAAGGGGGTTGCAGGTGTTTGTCTCCTGCGTGAATGAGAAGTTGTGTGAAGAAGGTTTCTTTTCTGTTATGTGTGGTAATGTCACAGAGGGTTTATGTTGGGTTAAGCCTCAGCTTTAACACAGATGACATCACAGGCTCCATAATCGGCAATATTGGTGAAAGTCTGGGATGGTTTAAAATGTTTCCATTACCTGGATTACTGTCTCTCCTTCCATCTCTGAGAGGAGGCTGCAGTGTGGAACAAATGGGTAAATTGTGGAATGCTTTCCAATCCTCATTAAGAGCTTTAACTAGGAAGTTTATAGGATACATAAAATGTGACAATTTATTAATAGGATAGGCCTTGTGATGAAATAATAAGTCAGTTCTATTTTACATTGATATAATTTAAATTGTTAACATGGAATATGTAACTGGCCTTTTTTATTGGTGAAACTTGAAGGAACAGGAAATTTTATGACCCAAACTAAGGAACATTCCTTCACATGAGGTACATGTGAGCAGTATGGGTGGGTTCATTACGGAGCTATTTTACTCGGTTTTAAGTATCTTAAGTTTCATTGTGATATTTTTAATCCCCCTCTCTGCGTGTGGCTGCTGAGCGATCCCTGGCATCTACATTTGTATACCAATCTGTGCAAACCTACTGTACTCACTATATCCACTCCCGGCTGTGCCCTATTGGACTCAAAAGGACAGCAATATCCACCTACCTATACCTGCCTAGGTAGCTCCTCACCTGGGGTATCTAATTGCCCTTGGACTAAAAGCCTAAGATTCTGTGCAAATCTACTATACTCACATTATCCACTCCTGGCTGTGCCCTATTGGACTCAAAAGAACAGCAATATCCATCTACCTATACCTGCCTGGGTAGCTCCTCACCTGGGGTATCTAACCGCCCTTGGACTAAAAGCCTAAGATTGTAATTATTATTTTCCTTCCTATACTTTAAGTATATACTAGTCCACTACACTTCCTTGGTGTACTAGTTAAACTGCCATATCTGCCAGCAGCCATACCCCCCTGTCTACTACTGTTGCTCTCCCTGCCTGTCACTAAGACATTGTACCAACCTTTATTCTTATACACCACTAACCTCTCCCTTCTCCGTTACTTTTCCTTTTATTTGCATCTAACTGCTAAGATCTCCTTACTGGGTACTTACAGACTTTGGCCACTAGATGGCAGTCTTTACTCTCCTCTAATTTTCTCTTTGTCACCCTTCCCAGCTCATACTTTAAACTTTTCAGGCTTGTTGCACTTTTCTCCTTTTACTTTTCTTCTTCCATAGTCATTGCTAACCTTGCACCCAACTCTTCACTGTCCTTATAACCCCTTTATCTAACCCTCCTCTCCACCTGCACTACTCCTAGGTTAACCATTCCACACCCTGGTTTCCCCTCTCTCTGTTTATATTTCCCCCTTCCTCACACTCACACCATCTGCCTTTCTACTTACTGACTTCTGTTCTTACCTTCTACCTTACTGATTGTTTTTTCTCACTGCTTTTACCTTACTTTGGTCTGCCCACTCCGTTCGCCCTTCAGACTGACTCCGCTTCCCTACCCTACCCCCAATTCCCACCCACCCCCAGTGCTCCTAGACTTATACCTCAGAAAACCCTCCCCTAATATTTCATGGCCTATCACTAACCTTCTCATCACTATGCCACTCCCCTAGTTCTATCTTTCCTAATTAACCTTAATTACTTCTCACAATAACCATTCCCTTACCTATCCTAACCGTCCTCTATACTAGCTACTTCCCATATCCACCTCCTTCACTACCTCTACTAATTTTCTTATTGACTACTTTAAACCCTGCTCTACCTCATGTCACATTCACTTTCATTTCTTCCACCTCTCCTCACTTTCTAGCTAACCACACCTCAAATTTACTCATTACCATGACACCAACACACAAAACTATGTTTGCACACACACTACTCTTAACTACAGTAATAGCCTCTCTTACTATACCTTATTCACTCACCTTCTTTGAAAATCTTACTCTATCTAAACAAAACCATCATTTCCAACAAACTTCTCCATCTTCATTCATCTATACCCCTAACCACAGCAACATAACCAGTACCTCTAATTATATTCTACCAAAATATCACAGAACTTCCCACATGACTTATTTCACTATTAAAAAGAATTTTAATAATTTCCACAAAATCTTTAAATTTCTATACTATAACCAACATCACCTCCTCTTACACGATGATATTCATCCAAACCCTGGCCCCAATAATGACAAAAGCAATAACCTTGATAATGCAACTTTACCCAACACTCCTACAATAGCTAAAGGACTTAACTCCCTCCTAATTGCTCACCTGAATATTAGAAGTGTTAACAATAAAATGTTCCACCTACATGCACTCCTTGATTTGCACTCATTTGATATTCTATGTCTCACAGAAACCTGGCTAAAACTATCTACTCTAAACCATGAAATCCCCCCCCCCCAGGATATAATATCCTTAGATGTGACCGTATAAACAAAAAAGGTGGAGGTATAGCCATTGTCTACAAATCTAATCTCCAAGTTTCCCCCTGTAATGTGCTTCCATCATTAGACAGCAAATCTGAAGCACTGTCTATCAAACTCCAAATCAACAACTCCAAATCTATCTACCTAATTTGTATGTATCTACCCCCTGGTAACAATACTAATACTCTTGAAAACATACTTAGTTACCTATATAACCAACTACCCCAGGAGACCATTGTACTGGGTGACTTCAACATAGACTGGTTCACCTGCAGTACCCAGAACCCTACTAACTACATTAATCTCTTTGGATCTCTCAATTAATAACTACTCCCAGTAGAATCCACAAACCTAGCAGGAAAGAAACTACTCTTGACTGGATCCTTATCAACTACCACCCTAATACTTATACTCCAGGTACCCTCCCTGTTAACATCAGTAACCATATGTTTACCTATATTACTAGACAAAAACTTCATATTTCAACAACTCATAATCTCAAAACTTCCCGCTCAAAAAACACTTTAACCCAGATAGCTTCCTAAATGAATTGCTAGCATGTAACTGGACACCTCTAACCCATCTTGAACTTGATGAGGCTGTTACCTACTTCAACACTAACTTTCTTCAAATTCTGGAGTACCATGCACCTTATCACACTATGAGAATAAGAACAGTAACTACTCCATGGCTAATAAACAAACAAAACAAAAAATGCTCCTCAGAAATAAAATCTGGGCCAAATGGAAAGCTACCAAATGTCCATCTGATCACCTCCTCTTTAAACAGTTAAGAAATTCTACCAAAAAAGACACTCTTAAGGACAAAAAAGACTACTACCTTCACCTCCAACAATCCAGTGAACATACCCCACAAAAATTTTGGTCAGGAATAAACAAACTTCTTCAGCAAGGACACCCTACTACTCCTGTCCCATCAGGTTTCAACCATAATAATTCCAACCAAATCCCTGATGCCTTTAACAACTACTTTACAGAAGCCATACAAACCCTAGCCAATTCTTTACCTCCCTCTTCTACTTCCCTACCAAATACTTCCAATTCCTCAACTCCTACCTTTCACCTACAACCTGTTAGTACATCTCTTATCTACAAGCTACTTAAAAAACTGAAACCTTGTACCCTATCAGCTGACCATCTCCCATCGGAATACCTACAAATTGCCGCAAAAGCTATATGCTACCCCATATCTATCCTTATTAATAGAACTATTTCTGAAGGTAAAATTCCTACCATCTGGAAAGTATCCCATATCATCCCTCTTCATAAAGGTGGATCCTCTACTGAGCTCTTTAACTTTCGACCTATTGCCTTTCTGTCCCCATTATCTAAAATAATGGGAAAATGTATTCACAAACAACTACTTAACCACCTACTACAAAATAACCTACTAGCAAACTACCAACATGGATTTAAACCATTCCACAGTACTACGACTGCCCTTCTATCCTTCACTGACTCGATAAATAAAAATCGGAACAATAACTCCTTCTCCTCTGCATTATTTATTGACTTGTCAAAAGCCTTTGACATGGTCGACCATAACTTACTTCTAAACAAACTAAATTCCTATTCTCTTAATCCACAAGCATTACAATGGTTTAGGAGTTACCTTCAAAATAGACAACAAACAGTACTTTGGAATAACAATCTATCATCATTACTTCTCGTAAATATTGGAGTCCCACAAGGCTCTATCTTAGGTCCACTTCTTTTTTCCTTATTTATCAATGACCTACACTTGAACACACCCCAAGCCACCTGCATTCAATATGCAGATGACTCAACCTTAATCTGTACTGCTAAAGATCTAGCTTCCCTCCAGTCACTTACCCAAACTGTATTCCAAAATGTTGAAAATTGGTTTATGCAGCACTGCCTCCTCCTTTATCCCCAAAAAACAAAACTACTACTTTTTACTCCAACTCATAAATCACCCAATCCATTCTTTACCATTACCTCTAACAATGCCACCAACATAACCCCAGATACTACCACCCAGCTACTAGGAGTTACAATTGACAACTGGCTTAACTATGATGACCATATTAACTCCACCATAAATTCTGTTAACAAAAAACTAGGTACTCTCTATAGAATTAAACCATTCCTTACCCCTTCAGCCAGGAAAACTATTGCCCAAACCCACCTCATTTCTACCCTCTTCTATGCCTCTGCCATATATGCTAACTTATCAAAAAACAACCTCTCCAAACTTTCTCACTGTTATAATAACATAGCTAGATTCATCACATGCTCTCCCTTTAAAACTCACCACTGCCTTAATCTCAGACAACTAGGATGGCTAGAAATACAGAACCATATACTCAGTAAACAGTTTCTTATTACTCATAAGATCCTGCACTACCCCTATAATACCCCTATCCTCACTGATCTGATTTCACCATATAAAAATCTAGCTACACTACGTTCTGCCAATAAACTTCTGGTATCCTCAATCAAATCTAACAACAAAGCTGGTGACTCTCTTTCCTCTAATACTACAGGTAAAAACTGGAATCTGCTCCCTACTGAACTATCTACCCTAGCTTCTACTTCTCTATTCAAAAAACATATCAAAGAACATCTTAAAACCCAGTGGCTCTGTTCTTGTGCTAACCCAGACTGAAATCCTCTGCCCCTCCTGCTCAAATCCCTTTCCCCTCACACTAACCTAAGCCTCCAAACCTACTTTTTTCCTCTTTATTTATATTAAAAGTAAAATTACAATGATCTTACTCTGTTTTGTGTTTTGAACAAGTGTTTATTATTTTATATTTAGTTAACCTTTAGTACAATGGCTATAGTCCATAATTGTATTACTATATTTTTCATTTAACCAATGCTACCTCTGTACTGTATTTTTTATATACATGTCCTTTTATATATTGTTAAGTTTGTTACTGTTCATGTTTGGAGCTTTTCTCCCCGGGCCTCTACTGAAAATGGACATATATCCAGTTAGACTAGCCCGGTCAACAAATGTAAAATAAAAAAAAAATAAAATATATATGTTGCTGTAACAGCTGTGCATCAAACAGAGCAGCACATGGGAGAAGCTGCAAAGTTTGTTTTCATCGGATGAATATTTGGTTTTATTTAAGCTTGGAATTGGGGTAAGTGTGATTTATGTAGGGATATTTTTTAGTGCTTGCTTACAGGAATGCTCCCAAAACTGTTCTGTGGAATAAGTTAAATTGACTATATATTGTCGTATTGGTTTTGTATGGAAATTTCTGTTACCCAGGTATTATGAAATTTAAATTATCCCTCATCTGCGGTGTTTAGTTGTAACAGGCTCGATTTGGTCATTCACTTCCTGTTCTGTGTTTCAATAGTTGTCAGTCAAATGCAAAGGTTCGGTTTGGGGCTGCATGGGGTATAAGACGGTTTGTGGCTGTATGTTCCTTCACTGCCTGGGAAAGGATTTGCTGAAGGATATGGCAGTCCCAGATTATTGAGGATACAGTAAGTGGAACAGTGTAGTGGCTGGCTAGTTGAACAAGGTAGGCCCTTGGTAGCACCTGATACTGTCATTATGCTTTGTTCTATGTGTGGGCAGATGATTTACAGTTCTCTATTCTTTTGCAGATGTGGGACCACAGAATGGGCATCAGTCGGTGCCCTGAAGGAAGTGGGTTTGAAAGGTGATGGATTCTGCTGGGGTGGATGTTCTGGTCACTGGAGTGGTGCACAATGAGGTTGCATGTAATACTACTTTATTAGATGCTCAGTGAGGTACATCAGAGTTGGTGTAGTTTGGGAGTAGTGTGGGGGCAGGTGAGGATGAGGTATGTCAGTGGCAGGGTAAAGCAGATTTGGGGATTGTTATGGGAACTTTGGGGTTGTTCACAGGTGGAGTGGAGTCACAACAATGTGACACTCGGTTAGTTTTTGTGGGCATGGTAGTTGGGCTTGAGTTTTACTGTTGCAAGGCTATTCAGATGGATTGCGCAGTGGTCTTTTCCACTTTGAGAGTTTAGCACAGTTCTTCATTGCATGTGCCAGCAGTGGGCGGCAATCAGAAGGAGGTATATTAGCTGGATCCCCTTTTTAAGGCTAGTTGAAGGGTTTGACAAAGCATTGCAAAGTATGTGTGAGTGTTGGGTTGTGTGAAGAGCAGGTTTCTGTTGTCTAAGCAAGGCATTGTGTTTCTGGGGTTGCATCTGGATGCAGGCCATGGTTAGCTTGATTTGCCAGTTGTGTAGTTAATGCAATAAATATTAAGTAAATAAAAAAAAATGTTAGCCAAAAAAGGGGGTAAAATTTAAGGATAAATGTGGATTAAGGGTGGGTCAGCTCTGATTAGTATAGTCATATGAGTGACAGGGTTATGTGAATTTACTGTATCTTGGACAGTGGTTTGTAAGTTTGAAGGGATGGAATAGGTTTGATAGTGTGAAGATTGACAGACTGTGGCTATTGACAAGCTAAGGTTTGTTGTGAGGGTTAATGTTGGGAACAGAGGTTCATGGGGTTACAATCTGGGGGGTATTGGTTTATGGATGTATGAGATCATTATTTTGCAAGTGTTGTTCTGGTCAAATATTTGCCTTATAATAGACAGTGGGGATAGTGGTTTAATTACTACTGAATTGATTTTTACAAAAGGAAATCTCATTTTGGTATTAGGATTTTTAGTGCTTTGGTACATTAGGCAATAATGACCTGGGATTTATTACAAAGTTATCATTGGTAGTACGATTAAGTGAGGATGTGTGTGATTTGTAGAGGTTATACAAGGGTATGGGTATCACTTTGGCATTGGAGATAGATCATCAGTTTAATTTTGGGGGTGGGGTATCACTTTGGCATTGGAGAGGGATCACTGATTTAATTTCAGCTGTTCAGACAACTGGCTGTTTTGGATATTTATATGATAGAGTTTTGGGAGGTTGATGAGAGGGAGCCAGTATGGTTCAGAAAGGATGGAGTAAACAGAATGATGTTTGGCTTTAAACTTTTAATGTACACTTAGGTTGTTTTTGGAAGTTTTGGTATGAAGGAGGGGGAACTGCCTGGTCAGGTTGGTGGGCAGAGAAGAGGGGCAGGTTTATTCCTCTTCTGTTCCCCCTCTGGTGTTGGATGTTCATTTCAGTGAGTTGGGAAAGGCAAGTGAGCGGTTGGATGCAGCTTGACAAGTGAAATAAGTGAGCAGAGGTGGGGTCTCTGCTTATTTGTTTGGATGTTTATTTCAATGAGTTGGGAAATGCAAGTAAGTGGTTGGACACTGCTTGATAAGTAAAAGTAAGCAAGCGGAGATAAGAATGCTGCTTACTTGGTCGGGGTGAATGGGGTCACGCTGCCCTAAGTTAACCATTATATGGATATGCTTTGATTAATAAATGAAAATATTGATTGGTCAATAAAGTTATGTTTATGGAATTTTAATAAAGGTCATCAAATGTCATTTGTTGTGATGTGTGCTTATTGAAGGGGACCAGGACAAATGAGGTTTGGTAACAAACCAAATTGTCCAGGGACATCTTCAGGTGGGGGGTTTAGATAGAAGTAATGATGGGTGTTATTAGGGTAGGGGAAGAAGGTAGAATTGAAGCTAAATATCATTATACTTTAATGAATGGGAATGTATATTTTGAAAGTAAGACACACATATACAGCATGAATCATGAGTACAAAATTAAAGTAAACTAGAAGTATGATAGCTAAGTGAAACTTCTAAGAATGGAAAGGTTGTTATGTAAGATGACATGTTTGTGGAAGCATGGAGAGGTTTTTTTTTAATTAATTGAATTGACTGGTATATTTAAGTTTATATATATCTGCTATGCTGAGGATGCCTGAGGGTTGCAGAAAACCTAATTTTGGGTACCCCATCACTAGCTCTTTTAAGATGTGTTAAAAATGTAGGAAGCAAACTGCAGCAGTGAATACAATGTCACAGCAGAGGGGATAGCTTTATTATATATGCATTGTTTGTATACTACGATCTACTGTGTCTCTACCTATGGTTTCATGCCATTTATCAACTCTACAGATGGCGTATGCTCTGTAATACATGGAGGATTTATTGAAGGTCTTATAGTCACTGTGTCTGTGGATTTAGAGAGTATATCACAGGTTGCCCAGGAGAGGAGTGAGATATTTTGAAACAATTAAACAACTGATAGAGCAGGAACAGAAGCAACAATGTTTTCAAGACTGATAAGGACAATGCATAGGTCAAGATGTGTTAGTGATGGAGATTTAAATTGAAAGGGATTACATCTGCAGGGGGTGTGATGGGACTTGCCCCACTGCATACACATTACAATAGTTTGTTGTATGTTTTACTTTTTTTTTTTTTTTTTTTTTTTTTTAAGTTTCAAGTTTCCAGAATCTCCAGATTCTGGTCCTCAGGATTCAGAGTCTCGGGATTGTGGAATTTTGGTATTCCGTAGTGATTTTATATATATATATATATATATATATATATATATATATATATAAATATATATGTTTATGGAATTTTATGTCATTTGGTGTGATATGTGTTTATTGAAGCGGACCAGGACAAATGATGTTTGGTAACAAACACATTTATCCAGGGACATCTTTAGGCAGAGTCAGTTAAAGCAGATTTATTAAGAATCATCAAAGCTTTCAGGAAAAATCCCTTCTTCAGTATGTATAACAATGAAGGAGGGGCACAGCCACAACTCTGTGCTGAGATTTCAGATGACTGGAGGCTTCTGAGCTTCCTAAAAACCATAAGATGCCTGCTTTCTTGCTTATTTTTACTATTTATTGCTTATTCTTACCATTTATTGCATGTTTTATTGTCTGCTGCCAACCTTTCTACTTTATTCTATTACTATAAATAAATTTCACTGTTATGCTGCGATTGTCTGCCTTACTGGGCCTATTGAATTGTTTTAGTCCTGTTTCCACCATGTGTAATGCTTATTTAGCCATTTTCACTGTTTGAAAGGTATTAACTGGAAATTTTCTCCATTTGTTAAGCATCTGTTTGTTCTGATTTTCCTGCCGGTGTATCATACAACTGATTTGTTTGCAGTTAAAAGCATTCTCTAAAGTCTGCTTGCTTTTTTCTTGTTTAAAACTTTTATTTAGTATCTCACTGCTGTTTTTCTGTTGTGGTAAACATTTATGTAGTGTTTACTGTCTAAAATAGTGTAGCTAGTAACTGTACCATAGTCTAGACTTGAGGTTGCTGTTTCTGGGCCTCGTTCTTTGCTTGTAGTGGCTAGTTTGTTCTGAGTACATTTTCCAGGCCATCTTGAATAAGAAAGGGCCCTTCTGCTCTCTAGTGAGAGGATTGTGCTGACTGGTCCCTGACTGGTACCTCATTTGTTTTTTTTTTTGAGCTTTTTCTTCTTTAAAGTTGTTTTAGGTTTAAAACTTCTGGTACTTAACCCTCACGTTTGAGTGGGTTTCTGCTTGTTTGCTCATTGCGCAGCACTGAGGCTGCCTCACAATCGGGCACTATATCCGGAGAGATAATCTCAACAATTTTTCCCTTGGATACAGCTGTATCCCAACAATGTAGTTCCTTATCTATAGCACATTTTTAGGCAAAGAAGAAGTACTAGTGAAGCTGTGTAAGTATCCCATTGTAATAACAGCCTCAAGAGTTTTTCTGCGGCTCATCTCTACTTTCCAGTGTAGCAGTAAGCCTAGCCTCTGAGGTATTAACACAAATCACTCACTAGTTATTCCTGTGTGTGACCCCTTTCCCACCATGTTTCTTTTTCAGACCATATAAATTCACCTAGCACTATGAAAGAGCAATTTCCCACAGATTCTCCAGCCAACTTGGTCAACATGAGCATGCTGAGGCAGTGTAACAACTGCCTTTCGTACACAGACAACCCCCTAATTCTAGTCCAAACAAAGTCAACATATGAGAGAGGCAACGGTATTAAAAATCTTGAATCAATGCTCCCTCACAGGCCAGTCAGTACATCTGACACTGAGTGGGCTGTCAGTGTGCATACCTCACCATGTATGCCACCCAGACCCACATCACACATACCTACATATGTGGAGGTCCTCACCACAAACTTACCTAAACACCAGAAAACTCCCAAACACAAACAAATGCATGCTACTCATAATACATCCTCCACAGAACACAATATACATAATAGCTCATTCACTAGTGTCTCACCTGTCAAGCCCAAAAGGATAAACACTAAACCTAATGTATTAGTCATAGGAGTCTCCATCGTGAGACACACAGATGTCCCTCTCACCAAGCTGAATAAGGAGAAGTATAAAATACACCCAAGAAGATTATTCCTTGAAGGCTGTTTACCGAGGTACCAGAAGTACCAGTAAAGTTGGACTTTGTTCCCATTTGCTACCTCTTGGGTGTATTCTGAGTGGATAAGGAGAAGGTCATGGTCAGCTGTCTGACAGGTGCCAGGATCCACCATATTATACATGCACTCAAGTTTATCAGCAACAGATACCACTATGACTTTGTCATAGTCCATGTTGGTGTGAACGACTTGAGATGTACCCCTCTGGACTATATGAAGAGAGATATGACTGAGCTCTCAGACTATGTGCATCAGGCAAGTATGTCCTTAGCCTTAAGCAGCGTTTTACCTTCACTTAGAATGATGCCTCAATACGAACAGAAAATGATTGACTTCAATAATTGGCTTAGATTTTGGTGTCATTCTAAGTGGATCCAGCATCTGTCAGTCTGGGATGACATGATCAACAGACCTTGATGCTTTGCCTGAGATGGTCTTCATCTGTCACCCCTGGGATTTCAACAACTGACTAAGGCTCTTGCCACCCCATAGTGCCTTTTTTAGGCAGTGTCACAAGGATAAAACTTCCGATGTAAAATACCAAGCAAAAACAACCTCAAGGTCATGTTGCTAAATGCTAGGAGTCTTAACATGAAACTGCACTCACTGGGAACAGTCCTCACCCGTGAGGATGCAGGCATTTATCCAGTCACAGAGACCTGGTTCAAGGCTGTGGAAAGCACCCCACCCATACCAGGTTTCACCTCCTTCCACAAGTTCAGACCACAAATTGAAGGCAAGAAAACTAAAGGAGCCGGTGTATCAATATTCATCAAAGAAAAATACACCTCCAAATTAAACAAACAGTAAGATGCCACAGAGATATTTCAGGTGGAATTAACAGTTGGTAGGACACATATTCACGTCACTGCCAGCTGCAGGACCCCTTCCATGAATCAGGACACCCACTCTGCCTATTTAGATCAACTTGAGTCTATCAAGATACATCAGAACACCATGGTTTTGGGCAACATTAACTACCCTAGCATTGACTGGGTCAATTACTCATGCTCCAACTCACCTGCCCAAAGGTTCCTCATCTTTGTCAACTCCAGTGCCCTGGATCAGCTGGTTGACATCCCCACTATGGGCACCAACATCCTGGACCTAGTGGTTAGAAATGTGGGCGGCAACTGTAGCTCCCTCACTGTGAGTTCATCCCTGGTGAGATCTGAACAAAAATCAGTCTCATTTGAGGTAACTATCGCACCTGACCCTCCCCTAGCAGCAACTAGACTAAAAAACTTCTCCAAAACAGATTATAACCTCTTACGGCATGGTATAAATTGCGTCATTAAACCTCTTCCCTCAGAAAGAACTGGTAACTATGCTGACTCTACACCAATGCCCTATACAAGCACCTGTATAACTGTATTGACTCAGCAGTAACTGTTAGGACCAAAACAAGCTCTTTAAGGAAAAGCAAACCTGTCTCATGGGCAGCCACCTTTAAAAGGCTTTGCAATAAAAGGAAGAAACTGCTGTCCAAGAGTAAGAAGGTGCGGGCTCTAAAATGGAGACACTCTCTTCTCAGCTTAAATAAATAAATAAGACTTCTTGTGAAGTCCTCCAAGGCAAACTATGAATCCATGTTAGCTTTCTCAACCGACAACCATATGGCATTCTTTAGTTACATCTGCAGCCTGAAAGGTAAGGCTCAGATTTGCATCAAACTGGTAGTTAATGATAAGACATACACTGAGCCAGTGGGCACAGATAATCTGCTAGCCAACAGGTTCGGTGAAGACTTCATTCCCCCATCCCCATTACACGTACTTCATGACATCCATACCAGCTGTCCCTTACCTTGTATCTCTAAAGAGCAGGTCATAAACGCCCTCTCTAAGGCCAAAAACACAGCATCACTGTGACCTGATAACATCCCAGACTGTGTCCTACATAGGCTCAAACAAAAATTAGTATCACCATTGGCTACTCTTTTAAATCACAGTCTAAATACCAGCTTCACCCCATGTGAAATGAAAACAGCCACTGTTATCCTTCTGCACAGAGGTGGTGCTTCTACTGACTCCAGGAACTTCAGACCTATTAGCCTGACTAGCCTTATCTGCAAGGCCTTGGAGAGAATCATCATGGATCTTCTCAACAAAGATATAATCTCCAAACACTAGATCCTACACAGTTTGGATTTGTCAAGAGGAGATCATGCTTGTTAAACTTGGTGGACTTCTTTGAGACAGGCACAAGGGCCCTGGACGAGGGGAAATCTAGGCATACAGCCTACCTAGACCTGGCCAAGGTATTTGACACTATCTCTCACTTAGACATCATTGACAAACTTTCCCAGCTAGACATGAACCCTTATATCATAAGGTGGGCTGTGAACTGGTTCTCTTATAGAATCTATACAGTCAAAATAGGGGAATCCACCTCTAAAACAGACTTGTTACCAGTAGTCTTCCACAGGGATTGGTCCTGGGACCTCTACTGTTTGGAATCTATTTCTCCAAAGTACAAGTTAAAACCAAGGGACTGTGGCTGACAAAGTTTGCTGATGACTGCAAACTGGGTGCAGTCATAGAATCTCCAAACAATGTCAATATTCTTCATGAAGGTCTTGTGCAAACAAATGATTGGTGCCAAAGTCACGGCCTCAAACTCAATGCAAAACAATGTATTATCCCTTTAGGAAAGAGTGATGTTCCTGCAAATTACCAACCACATCAATGGCAATACTCTATGTATGCACTCAGTGGTGAGAGATCTGGGCACTCAGGTTGACAGCAACCTTGCCTTTCATCACTATGTCACCATACTGTTAAGATGAGCATTCTATACAGTTAATCTCATAAGTAAGGGCATTGCCTCAAGAAAAAATGAAGTTATCAACTCCCTGTACTCTTAAATCATTAGACCAATAATTCAGTACAACACCCCTTTTGGCATGTACCTTTCAAAGCACCTGCAGCAATTGGAGAGACCACAAATATTTCTCACAAAGAAAAGTCAAGGTCTTCAGCAGCTGATCAGCTGTCACTTTATTATGTTTCATACAGACTACTCAGAGGTGATCTCTGCCTTGCATATAAGGTGATCTCTGACCCCACTTTATTGGATATGCTGCACATCTACAAGTCAAATGGCACATGGGTTACACACTCTAAAGACCTAAACCTGGTATGTGACATCAATAGAACTTGCTGTAGGGATAGATTTGTCTCCCAGAGGTTATGACACCTTTGGAATAGACTCCCACTTCACATCAAATGGAACACATCATTGGCCCTCTTCAAACACAATCCGGATGATTGGATGCAAAACTGTAAAGTCATCCCAGGGGTTCCATCTGTGTCCCTCTTGGACACGGGAAATAGTTGAAGATCATGAAAACAAGGGTAAAATTTGGCTAGGCTTGTAAGGGCCCTTGGGCCATTACCTTGTAACTTTCTATGATCCTTATGACTTTTTGTGATCATACTGTACCTGACATGTGGCAAAGAGATCGATTGCCATTGATGCTAATGTACATCCAGTGAGGACTAGCAGTCAGATTTATGATGAGTATCTTTGATCCTTGTGCTTAATAACACTGCTGCTGCTCATTCTTCCCTGTGGCCACATCTTGGTTCAACACAAAATTCCTTCAGGTCCTTGCTGCAGCTGCCATTAGATGTGCTCTTTATACATACTTGCATGCCCACATGCATTTTAATGAGTAGTGCCCATGCAATGTAACAAGAGTCAGGTTGGCTGTGACTATTGATGCAAGATTTCTGTATCCCAGGATTAGTGTCATTCTAATCACCAGACAGATCCATCACAAAGGATACCTGATCAATGCATGCAGCCATGTAAATAGTAATATATGCAGTGCAAAGGTAAAGACTTGCACATACATCAGAAGATCATGGTACACATTTAATGAAAAAAAAAAAATAAACACATAAGCAGCACTATAAATGCATAAATCGCTTACAATAAACACATCTGGAAATCCAGAAATCAGGTTTCACTCAAAAGAGCTGCTTCAAGGAAGTTTGAACAAAGCACATCCTTCCTTAATACAACATATGTTGCTAATGTGTAAGAAAAGTATTTGTTTAAAATAAAAGGCCCTGAAGACACATGGTGCTGAACAAATTGTGTCTGTTTTCTAAAATAAACAGTTGTAGGATGTCAGCTTGGTTTTAATGATGCATTGACAAAAAAAATAATTTGCAGAAGGGAAGCCTCCCACCTGTCTATTACCAAAAGGTGCTTTTAGATCCTTGTATTGGTATGGAGCTTTAAATTTAATAAAATCCCCAGAAGCTTTCCCTCAACAATATGCAAAAAAAATACTTATTCAGGACAATGTTTTAAAAACAGAATTGGTCTACAGTTGCCATTGGCCAGAATTTACTAATCAAAGACCTTATTTTAAAGAAATTGTTGGCATAAATTATAATAAATTTAACTCATGGTTATTCTATCATTTTAAAATGACTAAATTGATCAAACTGTAAAAAAAAAATACATACATATATATATATATATATATATATATATATATATATATATATATACATATATATATATAGAGAGAGAGACAATGTGTGTATGTGTATATCGGTCCCATGATCTACATCAAATCCTCTTGATGTCAACAACTCTTATATCAACACATCAATCATCTCAACAGCAAAACATGTATACACTTCTGAGCATGCTCTAAATACTAACCTCAGATCATGCAAATAAAAATGTTTTTTTCCATGAGGGTAAGATTCCCATTGCAGCCCCTGCTCCCCCTGTTAATTATTTATTCCAAATCCAAGACTGCACAATCTCTAGGGAAAATTCATATTCCTCATCCTGGGGAATTGTGCCCTCAGAGTGGGTAGTACTGGGGACACTAAGGTAAGAGGAAAACAATTTCAGCAGCATATGTCCAGCTGGAAGACACAGCAACAGGAATAAAAGAAAAAAAAAAAAAAAAATATCAGACAAGGGATAGATCACTAAATGAAACAGAGTCAGCATCATGCAAACAACTGACGTGTGGATAGTGATTGAAAATAACTCTACCATTGAAACAGCTTAATTATGAGTTTTATTTATGCAGATGTTCTTGTGCTGCAGACTCTCATGCACAATACTGAATCCATGCCAGAAATGCATTGTCTCATTGCTCATGGCAAGACAAGTAGGACAAATGTTTGTTCAGGCGGATAAAGGCAGGTTTTTGTTGTCTGGATCCATTCAGTAGGTATTTAAAATAGTACATTCCTGAGATAGCCAGCAAGATGATTGTGGCATGTGCCATAGCTCATGTTCTGAGTACGAGTAAGGTGGATTGGCATTCTAAATGTGTGGCTGTGTTACACCATCTACCAACAACTCCAGAAGCAACATAAGGAGATAATGGTTAGCAGGAGCTGGATGACATTTTATCAAGGAGAGATCCCATAGACAGCAAAGAGCACAGTATATTGAGGCAATGGTAAGGACTCAACATCTGTTCTCCAGCCATGGACCATGGCATTAATAAAGGCACAGTGCTGCATAGACTAAACAAGATTTGTGCAGTGTTCTTATCAGCCTATGCTGGTCAGTACAAGATCGCTTCCCACCATGCACCAGGCACCACTAGATTACAATAAAGAACAGAGGGTAGCACAAGGTACAGTCATCATAATTTGCACTGATGTAAAAGACTACAATAACACATGACTGTTGAGAAAAAGTGAGTAGGAAAACATGTCACATTGGCTGGGTGTGGACCTGCATTCACTGGAAGGATAAGTGGTTCCAGTGTTCATTTCCTCCTGTGAGATTGATGGGGTATCAGTGCATGACTTTTACTAATTGTGACTTTGTCAGCAATAGTAAAAAAGACTCTAAGCCTCCAGTGACAATGATAGTTTACCCATGGGATTCAGTAAACTCCATGTAGGCTTACCTTTGCATGCAATGATGCGAGGTGAGCAGCAGCACTAATTTCATATTCATGCCGCATGCCATGTTTAACCATAAACAAGTGTGGCTGCATGGCTGGCAACATTGTTGCTAGCCACTAGTTATGAAACTGTGTAAAGCAAGATGGATAGATAACCTGTTTACCTCGGGGCACAGTAGATTAGTGGGGTTGCACAAAATGCCACAATGATTACCAAGGCTTAACATATAGTTATATATATGATCCAAACCTTATACAGGACAATGTATACAGTGAAGAGTATTGTGAAATCCCATTGCAGGCATTCTGTACAGAGGTTGTGTAAATGATCTGTAAGGGTACATTGACTGCCATGTAAGATAAACACTCAGTGGAAGTGTGTGTATTGAATTGTGACACACAGATAAATTGTAGGAATGAACACAGGAAAAGATGACAGGTGAAACAACCTAATGTGCAGCAGATGAGGGCATGTCAATGAAAGACAGTTGTTGCAAGAACAGCAATCACATATCCAGTATGGTACAGTACAGACTTCACAGAGGGAATGTATATTATCACGCAAGGTGACATAATAATGGGGTAGATGACTTTGTGAGATAAGCATCTTTATGTGAGCAATGCAGAGGACATCTGTCAGGGATGTTGTATAGAATTGGGGTAGAGTGCATACTGTAGAGCTGTGCAAACTGATTGCCTGAATATGAATATAATTCAGCATAGGTCTCCAACAAGTTGGACACAGGTAAAGGCTCATGAACAACAGTAAAACAAGCATGCACAATCAGGGATAATATCAGAATAATACCACCAGTAATCCTATGTCTCTGACATAACATATACATGGGATTTTGAGGGGTCAGCGATGGTTCTGCACAAACACACGTACAAATATTATGATATGTCAGCAATCTAGGAGGGTAATCACGAACACTGTTCTGACACTGTAACATCTGCTGGAGGTGTTAGGATGGACACTGCTATACCTGTATGAGACATTATGATCAATACAGCCTAGCTGACTGGTGTGCATGACATATGTATACATATTTGGTTATGTATATATGACACAATCCACACTGCCACAAATGTTACCCTTATCATCGATGTTGTCAAACAGTTATGTATGTAGTGTGTACATCACCGGAACAGGTATCACACATACACATGCATCTGTTGTAACAACTTGATCGGGTTTCCGCACCATCAGACAGAAATGTCTACACAACAAAAAGAATACCTAACTATGGCCAATAAGATGTGTGATAGCTCATTGTGGCTAAGCTGGTACACTTCAGTTACACATCACTGGAAGATGTGGAGGAAGGTAAATGAAGAAGTGTGCATTATATTCAATTACTGGTGTGATGAAGGCTGTGAAATATGGAGGTATTATGACCTCTGATGTGGATGTCCTTCACATACTCAGTAGTTGTTGCATACAAGGGAGTAGTCAGCACTGTGGCCACATGCTGATGGAGGTTCCATATACTATCTATTCCAGGATACAGGTCACATACCTATTGGTCTTGAAGATAGGGTGTGATTTCTGCATTATCCTTGGGGTATGCATTTGTTTACATGATTTAACAAATCCCCCCATGTTTTTGTTTCGCAGCCATGACAATATCTGCAATGTTTGGTGTGTGTTGATACTGTTTGTATTATGCCAGTTTCACAGCTGTAGTCAGTTTGCCCACAATATCTGTAGCCCTTCAGATAGCTATTTGGGCACAGGATGTGTATGTCATTTGTGACATCTTTGACTTACAGAATGGACAGAAAGATACAGAAAGGGCCTAGCAGTCTGCCCTGATGTGCAGACCTGATCACTGGACCTGAAATACAGGTCACTACACACATTTCAACATATTTAAATGCCATGCATGTGATCCAGTGGTTTACCCATTTGGTGATATAGGTATTTATGGCCACATTTACAGTGTTGAGTGAAATACCTCCATGCAGATTTGTATCACATGCCATGGCCTTCTCAATTTCAAAAGGATGATAGTGTTGTCATCATGCATGCTCTTGATAACCTCTTTGAGGACATCAAACAGATGTAACAAACATGATGTAGCATTAATAACTCACAAAGGTCTGTTGCACACAGCCAGGATATTATTAATGTCCATTGTGAAATGGTTCATGAGGACACATTGGTCTACTTCACAGATGAGGAGAGTCAGAATGTATCTATACATACATTGGGTTCTGTCTCCCCACCAACTTGGATGGCTGCATGTTGATGTACACCCTGCAACATGAACATAGTCTGCATTGAGGGTGTATTGAAGTGTGTATTCAACCATGTCAGGAAGGTGTATGTGTTGAGTCATGCAGTAGGTGATCTGAGTTGTTGTCATAGCCCATTGATTCTGCATGATAGGCCTGGATAAAGGTAAGACAGCACATACTGCATATCTTGATCTGGCCTAGGGTTTGGACACAATCCTCCATGCAGGTATCACTGAAAAATTCTCCCAGCTGGGTATTAACCCTTATGTCACTAGATGGATAACAAATTAGCTCACCGACAGAGCACATACTGTGAAAGTTGGTGAATCAGCCTGTACCAGTAGGGTTGTCATCACTAGCATAACCCAGGGATCTATGCTTGGCCCTGTACTGTTTGGAATCTAATTCTCGATAGTTCAGGCTAAAGTATACAGCCTTTGGCTTGCTGCATTTGCAGATTATTGCATATTAAGTGCAATCATTCAGTCCACCAATTATAATAACATGCTACAGAAGGGGCTAACAGAGACGAATGACTGGTGACAAAGCCACACGGTCTACAAATACGTGCAAAAATCAGTTTTTAGTTTGTCCATCTGCAAGGTGGAATTCCCTACTAATTACAGCATTGACAATACTCCCTCTATGCTGCCACCCAGTGATGCAAGAGCTGTAAATAAACAAAGATAGCAATTTGAACTCCAACCCCCAATCATCCACAGTGGTATTGAAAGCCTATGTTGTGCAAATCATAAGTCACTTCATCATATTCAGATCTGAGGATTACATAACAGCACTGTACTCAAACCTCATCAGAACACTAATAGAGTATAATGCTCCCTTTTGCATGTACCTCACCAAACACATACAGCAGCTGGAGAGACCACAGAGGTTTCTCACCAAGAAAAAACAGGGCCTACAAACCATGCCATGATGTATGTGGACAGATTGAAAGCCATGCCATTCTAGTCTGTAGCATATAGCATGTGGAAACTTCTGCCTGGCCTCTAGGCCAGTCTGTGACCATGCCTTGGTGGAAATAGTGCACATCTTCAAATCAGATATAGGTGATGACATCAACATTGTCTGGTGAGGATAATATGGTAATAGCAGTGTCCCACATGCTGGTGTAAAAGGGTGTCTCTAATGTCATGCAAGTGCACAAACTCACACACACACACACACACACATACACATAGGCACACACACATACACCACACACACACACACATACACACACACACACACACACACACACACACACACACACACACACACACACACACACACACACCACATCCCCCCAGGTGACTGCAGTGAGAACAGAACTTGTACCTATCTAAACACACAGACTACAGAACTCAGTATTTAACACAAGTGCCACAGCTAAAGTCTGACTTGAAGTTTCTCAAACAATACTATATAGGTGATGACAGCAGTGTCTGGTGAGGGGAATATGGTAATAGTAGTGTCCCGCATGCTGGTGTAAAAGGCTGTCTCTAATGTCAAGCAAGTGCACACACACACACACACACACACACACACACACACACACACACACACACACACACACACACACACACACACACACACACACCACTAGTTGACTGCATTGAGAAGAGAACCCCTACCTGAGTACAACACAGACTACAGAACTCTGCTTTACGTAAGTGCCAGGGCACAAGTCTGACTTTCACATGGCTGCAGGATAACTTATAGTGGATGACATCAGCAGTTGATGTTAGAGAGAAGATGATGGGAGGCTGGTGTAGATTCAAAGGATGTTACTAGGCTAATGGCCGTAGGGCCTTTACAAACTTCTTTCTCTTTGTGCCATTTAGCAGAAATCCAAATACTCTTAATGACAATACTTAGATGGTCATTTTTAGCATAGCAATTTTGTGATTAGCACCAACTGCCCCTGTCCATAAGAGACATAGGTGCTGCCCCAGGTTAGAATTTATGGTCACCCAGCCAGTTGCCAAGGTTGAGCTTGAACAGGGTCATTGAGGAGCTCTGCTTTACATGGAGTGGGAGCCTATTCCAGAGGAGCAGCAATTGCTGGGAGATATATCTGTCTGTTCAGCATGTTCTATTTATGTTATAGGCTGAGATCCCTGGAGCAAGTTATTCTTGTCCCATTTGATTTGCAGATGTCCAGCATTTCCATTAGGACAGGGGCCAAGACTGCTCTGTGGCCAAGGCACAGTTTGCCTTTCAGCAGCCTGTATGATAGTGAGTACAGTGATTGGGCTTTCAGTCTTTGCATTAATGTCACATTTTGGAGGCCCTGCATTCTCTTGGTAAGAAACCTCGGTGGTCCCTCCACTTGCCACTGGTGTCTAGTGAGGTACATTACAGAAGGCATCATTGTACTTATTTAGTGGTCTGATAATGGTAGAGTACAGCGGAGCTATGACCTCCCTGGCCTTGGGTGCAATGCTGTTATTTATGAGGTGCATGATGTAGAATGCTTTTCTTATGACTATGGACACATGGTGCTATCAACCTTTGTTCCCAAGTCTTGGACCACTGAGTATGAGCTTTAAGGGTGCTATCTATATCATATTTAGCAGGAGCTAATACTTTGCCAAACAGGACAATGAGGCACTTGTTCTGCTAAGTTTCAGTCCATGAGTTTGGCACCAGTCATTTTTGTATCATCCCTTTCGGTAATATGTTTAAATCATTGGGTGACTATATATGAGTGTGCCAACTTTACAGTCATCTGCAAACTTGGTAAGACACAGACCATCTACCTTCACCTGGACTTCAGAGAAATTGTTTCCAAACAGTAGAGGGCTCAGTGAAGATAACTGTGGTACTTCACTGGTAACTGGTCTACTGGTGGAGGTGGACTCCCCAGCTTTGACAGTGTGCATGCTGTCATTGAAACAGTTGGCTACCCATTTAGTAATGTATGGGTTAATCCCCAAATGGGAAAGTTTCTCTATGATACCAGAATGGGGGATTGTGTAAAGGCCTTGGCTAAATCAAGATAGGCAGTATGTACTGCTTTTTCCTCATCCAGTAATTTCTAAAAGTTCTCAAATTCCACTAGCTTTAATAAGTAAGATCTATCCTTGACAAACTCAAAGTGGGTCAGGTGAAGAGTTTGAGGGTCACCTATGTCCTTGTGATTAAGGCCCATGATGATTCTTTCCATAACCTTGCAGATGAGGCTGGTAAAGTTTATGGGTCGATAGTTGCTAGGGTCAGTTGATGGATGTGTAGGCATGTTCAACAGTGAAGATAGTTCTAGTTCTGCATGTTACCAGATTGATGTGCATTGCACATCACACAACACTTCTTATTAATTTATGTAGTGCAGTTGATATATTTGTGAACAAGTACTGAATGACCAGGGTTGCAGTGCATGAGGGAGGCAACACATGGATGCATTGTAAATATGTGACATATTGTTAGGGCCTTCAGTTTATGTTTTCACATGTATATTCATGGCATGAAGAGTAAATGGACAGTAAACAGCACAAATACATGCTAATAGTGAATTTGCATAGTGTAGCCATGAGTAGTGGGTTTGTGTGATGGTTGGCAAAGTGTTTGTGCAACAAAATAAATATTTCCATTACTTTACCTGTTTGTGCATAGTTAAGCAGTATGCAAATGCGAGTCCCATTGCTAAAATTCTGAAAGTTAGTATTGAGTGTATGAAACACAGCTGCTGCTTAGCTGACTCAGTCACAACAGGTGTAGATGCATTGATACATTTCTTTTTGAGCCCAAGTGATACTGGATTCCAATCCAGGTGTATTTTTCAAATAAACAGAAAAAAAGCAATGCCATTATTCTTTACAGTACATTCAGCATATGTTAATGTGTGTGTTGATGTAGAGCAGCAGGGTTAAGTGGCATTGTGTGAAGTTTACTGCAGCATTGTAGAGCAGCTAACTGTTGCTTGGCATTGATGCACAATGCCAAACTCTGCACAAACATAGAGGCCAAAAAACAAAGGGATCCATTGCTTTTTCTGGTACTTGTGTGTGTTGCGTATGACTATTTTTTGACCAGATTGTTAAAATGGGGTAGCTAGGAAAGTGGTGAAATGGGAAGCAAAGAGGGGGAAGTACAAAGGGAATACAATACAGGAATGTGAAGGATGGAGGTAGTAAAGAACCATAGCTATCCATTTCTTCAACAGCGTAAAATTAAAAATGTATAGAATATTAGCTGAATTTGGGCAGTCACCTCTAGAAAGAGGGATGACAACAATGTAATCCTGTTGTATAGCCAAATGTACTGAATAAAGTGTGTCAAGGAGACATTTGCAAAATGGAGAGCTATGTATGGGACAATATTTTGGGGGGGACCAATGCCATTTTCTTTTTTTTTATTCAGTTATGGATTAGGGACGACAGCATTTTTGGGTCAGGTAAGTTGGGTAGGTGAGGAAGCAAATGCAAACAAGTCAAGACATGAACAGGGATGGCAAGGGGACACAAAAGGTTGGGGGGACACCATGAGTGGATTGAGGGAGGGGACAACCCAGGGTCATGCCCATCAAACATGGAGACTGTGAGAATCTAGTCCTCACCCATTGGACTGTCATCACTGTCCCCTTACTCCACTGGTGGCTGGAGTGCTTGATATCTTCTCCTCCTACATACCATGAGGGATAGTAGCCTCTCTATCCAATGTAGGCATACACTAATGGTGCTGGCGCACAACCCTATGCACCAACCCTGTCATCTCCTGGTGGGTCATGAAATCCCCATCTCCACCACTGCTCCTGGAGGGTACCACTGCACTAGCCACTGGGGCAGTAACACCTGAGGGTGCAGGTAGTGCAGGCACAGCATAAGCATTGCTTCCAGGTTGGCTCCCAGATATCCTGGTGATCGGTGCTGGAGCCAGTGGAGCAGGAGCATTCTGATCCATTGGGGCTGGCCTACATTGCTGTGGTGTGAAGCATTTAGTGATTTGTTACAGACAGATGACATAGAGACATTTTGATGCCACATAATAGAAAATAAAAAGATATAGGTTGGGGTAAGAGAAAAAAAGAGAGAAAATTACTGCCATCATATGTGACATACAATGCATTAACACAATTATACAACTATTTGATTTATTACATTTAAGTATACATCCTAACAACTACACAGTATGACTACAGATTGCTGAAAGTAATCCTTGAAATGTGCAAATATTGCACATTTGCTTGGTCCAATTATACAGATTACGGTTAACAGCAGGGCATTTATGTCACATGTATAGAATTTAATTTTATGTAATATTATTAAAGAAACGGGGTATTGTTTAGTTGTTACTCATGGTATTTGAACCCAAAACCTCTGACTACAGTCTTATTCTTGACTCCTAAAGTTGGTTTCTGCTACAGACTAATTTATGCGTACTTGCTTTTACAGTTAGGATATGCATGCCCAATTTGCCAGAACTGTTTTTAAAAACTCAAAAATGTATCTTTAACTTTTAAAGCTATGATAATACTTCTCTTGTGCGGCATATATACCACATGCTTACCTCAATATCTCCATTCGATCAGCATAAGCCCAGAAAATAAACTCTATTTTGGCATCAGCTGACAAAAAAAATAAATAAATAAACAGAAAAGAACCAGTCTTGCATATGTTTATCATTTCTGTGTTTTACAAATAATTCTCTTATTATCACACTTACACAGCTGTGGGATGTCATCAGTTTGAAATTCAGTCAACCACTTGTTGAGTTTTATCCCCCTTGTACCTCTGTAGTTCATTAAAATGATGCCTACACTGTTCTACAATGTGGGATGCCAGTAGCAGTGGATACAGCCTGAGCCAAACTACTGAAAGCCTCAGACTTCTACTGGGAGCCAGAACAGTCGCCCTTGCAGAAGCCTTTGGCTGTGGTGTTTTACCAGGAGTACAATAAATATCCTGGACTTCAGAACACCCCACCTCTGTACCCTAAACTGGGCATTTTCACCTCTAACTCCTGACATATCTCACACCTGAACTAGAGCAATGGCCTTTTATGAAAGGCCAATGGTACAGTGGTTAAGGTGTATGCTTTTCAACCACACAAGGTTGGTTTGATTTTCTCCACACTGGCAAGAGCTTTTTTTGAAGATGTATATTTTATTTTTGGGAGAGAGGCCAAATGGTTAAGGTGTTTGCCTTACAAAGGTGTAGGGTAGGTTAGGGCTCAGTCCTGGGGATAATTGGCTACGTTAAAAATGTCTCACAAGGGCAGTTAAGTACTAACCTATGAGTACTATAACTCAGTGACTGCTGCTACCAGTGTCTCAGTGTCACAGAGCGACTGAGGCACAAAGGCATAGCAAAATATTGGGTATAGTTCCGGGTATTAAAGGGGTGGCGGCAAAAGCCCAATAATAGATCGGGCAGATAGCCTAGTATGAACCTATGAACCTATGAACTAATGATTTCCTGACAATTCCTGTTATCATGTTTACTGGTAGTGTGCAAACCCTAGCAACAATGCCAACTGCATTTGCATGATGTTAGGTGGAGAGCAGAAGGGCCAAGCAGGTTGGAAATAATTATATTTTACATTGGAAGGTTAATCTGACATCTGGCCTTGTTTGAGGGGAGTTTGCTGTTGTAGCTTGGAAATGTATATTGAAAATTGGAAGGCTACTGTTAGGTGAGTTAAGTTTGTAGACGTGCACTGGGGACATAAATGTTATAGGTTTATAGGATGGTATTAGGCTATTGGCCAGGAGACCCTTATAAGCCTAGCCAAGAATTTCACCCATGTTCCCACAAAGTTAGCACCTGTATTCATTGTCCAGCAGAGACACAGGTGGGATCCCAGGGGTATATTTTCTGTTTCTCATCCAGATTCCTCTTAAAGAGAGCTAGTGAGGTACTTTGCTTGAGATAGAGAAGGAGTCTGTTCCACATATGGGGGAGTCATTGGGAAACAAACCTATCCTGCCAAGAAGTTCTATTTATGTCACAGACAGGTTGAGATTTTGTGTGCGGGTTGCGTGACTGGAGTTTGACTTATGGATATGCAGCAACTCCATCAAGACTGAGTCTGAGACGACCTTGTATGCCAGACACAGATCACATCTGAGAAGTCTGTATGAGACTGAGTAGAGGGACACGGCTTTTAGCTTATCTGTATAGGACGGGTGTTTGAGACCTTGGATTTTCCTGGTCAGGAACCTCTGTGGTCTCTCCAATTGCTGCATGTCATTGGCAAGGTACATGTTGAAGGGGGCATTGTACTCGATAATGGGTCTGTTAAGAGAGGACTACAAAGATGTTATAACTCATTGTTCATGGATGAAATATCCTTACTTATGAGGTGGGACATGTAGAAAGCCTTCTGTACAACAGAGACAATGTGGTGGTCAAAAGTCAGGCTGCTATCAACCTGGGTGCCCAAGTCTCTTATGACTGATTGCATGCTTAGTACATTGTTATTAATGTGATAATTAGTGGGGACACCATTTTCCACAAAGGGGATAATGAGGCATTTCTTGGCATTCAGTTTGAGACCATGCCTCTGGCACCAGTCATTAGTTTGGGTAAGGCCCTCTTGGAAGATGTTCACACCACTAGGGGAATTTATGACAGTGCCCAGCTTGCAGTCATCTGCAAACTTGGTCAGCTAAAGACAACTGATTTTGGCTTGCACCTCAGAAAAGTATAGCCCATATCCCAAACAGTAGAGGCCCCAAGACCAATCCTTGGGTATACCTCTTGTTATGTGTCTACTACTAGAGGTGGCTTCCCCTATTTTGACTGAGTGGGTTCTATCAGTGAGACAATTAGCTACCCATCTGGTAACATGTGGGTTGATGTCTAGCTGGGATAGTTTGTCTATTATGCCTGACTGGGTAATAGTGTTGAAGGCTTTGCATAGGTCAAGGTAGGCAGTGTGCACTGCCTTCCCCTCATCCATGGCTTTCATGACTGTTTCAAAGAAGGCAACCAAGTTTAACAGGCTTGATCTCCCTTTGACAAAACCATACTGTGTGGGATCAAGCACTTGGAGGTTGCCAATGTCCTTGTTTATAAGATCCATGATAATGTGTTCCATGGCCTTGCAGATTAGGCTAGTTAGGCTGATGGGCCTATATCTGCCTGGGGTCGGTGGACGCTCAACCTTTGTGTAGAGGGATGACAGCAGCTGTCCTCCATTCTGTTGGGCTGAAGCCAGTGCTCAGGGTTTGGTAGAATAGGGTGCCTAATGGTGCTGGTAGCTCTTGCCTGAGTTTGTATAGGACACAGCCTGGGATGTTGTCTGGTCCTATGGAGGCTGTATTTTTTGCCTTTGACCTGACCTGACACATTTGATTTTGGCTTTATACAATGGTAAAATTGATTATTTAACGTGTGGAATTAAAACCTAGGCATAAGGGACAAAACATTTTCATCCACAGTGGTGATTTTCCATCTTTGGTACAGAAGTTCTGCTCACACATATCAGGAATCATTCATTAAGGCAGGTGACACTTTGTAGTCTTACAAATATATGTGTGGCCTGACAAGGTTCTTGTGTATAGATCCAGTTGTGTATGTGTCTTATTTAGTTGTGAATGCCATCCTAGTCCAGATAGCAAAATTATGCTTACAGAAATATAGTAGACAGTATGCCCTCAGTCATACATCTGAAAACACAATAAGGGTGCCATCCTTCGTGCATATAATTCATATCAGCTCCACTATGTAAAGTGTTGTAAGAGAGAGTGAAGATAACTGGAAATGGAACAACAGTAAAAATGTGTGGAATAGCCTGTATTACAAACCAGGACCAGGTGTATGGCAGCCCTACACTTACAACTGTTGCCACAAGAATGTTGAAATAACACTTGTATGTTTTCTTCACTTTATTGCTATAAACTGCACGGTCACAATAGTAAAAATAGGCTGTACACCCTGTGCTAAAACCCAGGACTATCTGTATTCTAGCCCTACACTTTCAGCTGCTGCCACAAGGCTAGTTACATAATAATTCATAATTTCTTATTCTTAAATTCTCTGTGTTAACAGCTACACAACAACTTTTAGTGTGTTTGTGTGCTGCCCAATAAAATTAATTGAATGCATCTATTTTCAGTTATTGACTGTCTGCATCTTGTCTGCAGGTGTTCGATGGCTGCAGGTATTGGGGAACCTTGCTAACTGCCCTGCAATGTCACTTAGTGGCATTGCACAATGGAAAGCAAAAATTACAAAAAATGTATCCTTTTTTCACTTATCCACCTTTACAGATGCCCTGTCTGCAGGTACTTTGTCTTCTTCCTGTGTTGGCCACCAGTCCTGGTTTCTGCACTGCTAAGTGTCATGCAAGCAAAATAAGCACAGCAAAACCTGGCATTCATTTTCTCCAGTTCCCTTGTTTGCACTAAACCACACACCCCACAGACACTGTCAAAAATAAATAAATAAAAGGGAAAAGTAGTTGAAATGAAGAAAAGCAATCTATGAAATAAATACTACAAACTGTTTGATAGTACACATGAGATATTTTTATATAGTTCTGTATTTGAACTCTCACTCCATTAAACCTTAAGGACACAGTAAAGGTGCCTTATCCCCCTTTGCCGCATAAACAACTATGTAGCAGGGAACTGAAACATTCTGCATACAACAAACTGCAACATCATCCACAGTACTAACAAACTATATGGCAGGTATTTGTACATGTATTCATTTTGGATATGCTGCATGGAGTGATCACACACCCATTTATGACTATTGGTTGCAAAAATGCAGCTCTGTCTTATCTGTCTGTGTTTTTGCTCATGCTTGTCTTATCTTACCAGTAATCAATTAATTGATTACAAGTAATGGCAAATTAGGCTTGATGCCTATCATGCTCCTGGGTTAAATGATAGAATTTCTTTAGCTTCTCTATTGAAATTAAAATCTATGTTTTTTATTTAGTTATATACACTGTTTAGGGATGTTTTAAACTTTTTACATGTATTATTGTTTTATATTTGGCTTGTATTAAGTATATGCAGCCCTGTTAATGGGGGAAATGATGTCAGTTATTTGTGATTGGGTAAGCAATGTATTTAAACAGGTGCTAATTGCAGTATTTTTGTATTCTGAGGAAGTCATCTACCAGACAAAAGCGCTTAATACTGCTGTGTTTGCTTGCTCTGCTTTTTCTTGGATGAACATTGTCTGTATTTTTTCTGGATTTGGAGTTTTCTGCTTATAAAGGATTTATCATCTACCAAGCGTCACTTTTGTCTTGCAACAGCTGCCTTTTATTTTTCATTGTTTGTAAGACTCTACCTGTTTTCCTTGTTTGTTGTCATGGATGGAGGCGAGCAGATGTGTGACACTGGCGATTCAGAACTGAAGACTTTACTTAGATCTGTGTCCACTCTAACTGCAACAGTTTCAGATTTATCTAAAAAAGTGGACAAATTAATGTCTAACCCTCTTTATTTAGGGTCGAATGACATTACTAATTCACAGGGCTCTGCGACTAGTGATTTGCATATTACACCAGCCCAAAGAACGGGCTTTCACAGCAACCAGGAAGCTGACTTAGTTCGTGGTAACACCAATGGTTTTAGCTGTATCACACAGGCTCAGAACGTTTCTGTCGATAGGCAGGAAGTGACTTTTAATGTATTGGTTGAGCAATGGCTTAAAACCGAAACTGGTTTTAATCGAGTTTCTAACTCTAGTAATAATCATGTTAACCCAGGTACATTGGATCAACAAATTTCCAGTTTTAGAGGGCTACTTCTGAAATATAAAAAATTGCAACTGGAAAATGAATATTTAACTGAGTGTACTAAAAGAGAGCAGGTGCCTAAGGGGCTCCGTTCATGGAAATTTCCCACTGGACTGGAAAAGGACTCACACCTTCATAAAGAACTCCTACAATGTTTTAACAGGCAAGGGTGTGAATTGCTTAAAATTTTGATATCTGATAACAACCGTAAAATGTCATTGTTATTAAGGGAGATTAATACTTTAGATTTAAGCATTAAAAATGATTTGTTGTTTGAAATGAAACGTAATAACTTTAATGCTGAGTTTAATCATGTTGACACTGAACTAACTGAATTAAAGACTAGGTAGGAAAGGAAATTATTACGGGATAAGGTGGATTATGAGAATGGTAGAGCATATCCAGATCCACCGAGGGGACAACAAAGTTTTTCTGTTAATAACATCTCTTGTACTGAGGATAATGAAATTGAAGAGCATGCACAAAGCAATAGTGGAAATGTTTCCCCTTTAGAGCAACCTCCTTTACGGAGGTCGGAGAGGTTACAGAACCAGAGACAGGGGAGGCAGGATTACTACAGGAATGGCAACAACCCTGGGATGGGTTCCTGGAGGGGGAGATGGGGTTCATACAGGAGATAAACCCTGACAACAATTTTGACAATGATAATAATAGTGGCCTGGTACTTAATGTTATTAGAAACAATAACTGTGATTTTAACATTTATAACTACAGCCAGGTCAGAGTTGACACCAGGTGGGCCGAGTTATTATCAAAGGGCTTTAATTTTGTTCCTATTAAGGAAGGGATGCTTACTGACTCTATTTTACAACTTAAATTATTTACAAGAAAACTTAATTTGGCCTTACATTTTCACGATAACAATACTAGTACTGACCATTTGGATACACGTAGGCCTAGTATTTTTTTACCCCATCACACCCCCAGTACAGCTGTTTGAGAATCTATGTGAAGCTGATATCAGGAACTTATTAGTGAACAAGTATAAAAAACCTGGTCAAGCTAACTTGGACTGTGATGAGAGAAAACTTCTAAGTGAAATTTTAGAGCATGGTGACATAAGAATAATGAAACCTGATAAAGGTGGGGGCATGGTAATTATGAATGTGGTTGATTATAATAGCAAGATGATGGAACTTTTGTATAGTGATGTCTATCTTGAGGTGTCAAGAAATGAGATTAATATAGCATATCGTAATATTGACCTGGAATTGGAACAGCTATTATTAAATGGGCAAATTACCTTAGAAACCTATAATTATATGCTTATAAGCTATCCAAAAATACCCACAATTTTTGGCATACCGAAAATTCACAAATCCTTAGAAAATCCACCATTAAGACCAATTGTGGATGCAAAAGCCTCAAAAACTTATAGTATTGCTAAGCTCATTGACAATATGATGAAAAACATTCTAGATTCACGTAGTCTTGTGATTAGGGACTCATGGGACTTTCTTACTAAAGTTAAACAGGACATGTTTTTTGATAGTAACATATTAGTCACTATTGATGTTTGTGATCTATTTTCAGTTATTCCACATCAAATTGGCCTTGAATGGTATTATGACTATTTATGTGCCAATCCAACACTTAATCATGACACCATTCTGACTTTACGTACATGTATGGAAACAATATTAGAGAATAATTTTGTGACCTTTGAAGGGCATCTTTTTAAGCAAAAACAGGGTGTTGCAATGGGTGCATGCTGTGTTCCAGTGTTTGCCAACATTGTCTTGGCACAATGGGAGGACCTGTCTGTTACCAACTTGGAATTTAGGACTTCATGGGTATTGTATGGGCGATACCTAGATGATATAGTCCTGTTCTGGAAAGATAGTGAGGACGACCTGAAGAGGTTCTTCACCTATATTAATGGAACTACAAGTTTTCTTAAGTTTACTATGAATAGCAATGTAGAACTGATTAATTACTTAGATGTTACCATCAAGAAAGACTTTGAACACAATTATTTTGTTTCATAACTATATAGGAAACCTACCTATTCAAATTGACTATTGCATTATACAAGCGCACACTCATTGCACCAGAAAAAAAGCACTAGTTAAGGGCCAATATGTAAGACTGGCCAGAATGGTGTCTGATTTTGTGGATTTTCTTAGTGAATGTGAAATATTAAAAAACATGTTTTGTAAGAGGGGGTACCCTGAAACCTTTGTCATAGATATTTTTAATGAAGTTAAGACTAAAAGAATGAATGGTCATTTTCTTGCACTACTAGGGCAGGTGTCCACCAAAAGTCATAATGACTGTAAACCTTTAAATTTTGGACGGGTGCTTACTCTTACTTACACATCCAATTTTTATGACATTAAAAACATTATTTCCAAATATTGGAAAATATTTGATGTTGACCTTGAATTATCAGGGAAATTTGGTATTGAACCGCAAGTGGTTTACAAAAGAGACACTTCCCTTAAAGGATTGTTTGAAAAGCAAAAATTTGACACCCACAATGGTGGTACTTTTAAGTGTGGGAGGTGTGCCTAATGCCCTTATGTTATGGACAGAGAAAAAAACAAGCTCAAAAATTTTGGATATATTTCCAGTTCAAAAAGGATGTACTGTTACACTAAAGGGGTTGTGTATTTGGCCTTGTGTAGATTCTGTGCAAGTTTCTATGTAGGTAAAACTATGAATGCCCTAAGGTTAAGGATTTATCAACATTTATATGATATCAGGAATAAAAATTAAAAGAATGCATTATATAAACATTTGGTTAGTGAACCTACCCATTCCTTCCTGTTCTTTATATTGGAACAGGTAGATCTGGGACCTTGTGGGGGACCCTTGAATGAGTATTTGGAGTTTGTAGAACTCAAATGGCAAATTAGGCTTGATGCCTGTCATGCTCCTGGGTTAAATGATAGAATTTCTTTATATTCTCTATTGAAATTAAAATCTATGTTTTTTATTTAGTTATATATACTGTTTAGGGATGTTTTAAACTTTTTACATGTATTATTGTTTTATATTTGGCTTGTATTAAGTATATGAAGCCTTGTTAATAGGGGAAATGATGTCAGTTATTTGTGATTGGGTAAGCAATGTATTTAAACAGGTGCTAATTGCAGTATTTTTGTATTCTGAGGAAGTCATCTACCAGACTAAAGTGCTTAATACTGCTGTGTTTGCTTGCTCTGCTTTATTTTGGATGAACATTGTCTGTATTTTTTCTGGATTTGGAGTTTTCTGCTTATAAAGGATTTACCATCTACCAAACGTCGCTTTTGTCTTGCAACAGCTGCCTTTTATTTTTCATTACCAGTAATCTGAGATATGCAGTCTGTAAGGAAATCTATATCATCGCCCTTAAAATGTGTCAGGGTATTAAATGTCAATAATATACAGTTATCAACAAATGAAGGGAAGGTTGGATGTTAATGAACAGAACTTGTGAACTGTGTGTTGCTTATTTACATTTCCAAACTTGATAAAATTACTTATACACTTTGTAAGTCTAACCTGACACACCCACTGGAGGTGAAGCATTCAGCTTCGCTGTTGTGTTTTCCTTCTCCCTACCAGTAATCATTCACATTTGCAATCCATTAGAAACAAACACTGAGGGAGTGCCTGCACTATGTTTACATCTGAAACACAAAGCCAAGTATTTGGGATTCAACAATTCTAATGTGTTCAAATTTCATTTGCATATTCATCATGCTCACAGCCCTGACTATACACCATAAAAAGGCAACCATGTAGCCAGGGAACCTAAATGTGCGGAGACTTATGTGGAGAGCACAGAAGAGTATATTACTTTGGGATATATCTGCACAGAAGACTACTGACCTTGAGAAGGTATGCTTGCAATTTTCAGCTATATGTTGCACATACTGAAATGTCATTAAGAAAAATCTGTTTAATATTATATAATATATCAATTAGTGAATGCTACTTTTATCTGTATGCACTACTTAGAAGTGTACTGATGACATCCGCATGTATGTGAGGGCATTTTACAGGTATACACAATTGGCGATAACTTAAAATGGAATGTTCTGTGTTAAATCTGTAGACATGTTTCGGGGACACTTCATCTGATAGCACCTTTAACATTTCACTAATGGTTTGTTAGCAAAATGTGTCATTTGCTTGTTATTTTGTGGATGGAGAGCAAAGCTGTATTTCTGTTTTGGCACAAGCAAGGATATGTTGTTGTTGTTACTCACCTTGTTTTGCATCCAGCCATGCTTTCTGTATGAGTGTAATATGTTACAACCACACAATTCCTGATGTTCAAATTTAAAATATCTTGACTGTTTTGTTTCTCCAGTGGGTAATAGTGAAATGCTACCTTTTCTGTTTTATATGGAAACATGATTTTTTTAGTTATGTGATACTTATGTGTATTATCCTTCTATTGTGTTTTATGTCACCTAGGACTATGGCACCCAGGCATCTTGATCTCCAAAAACTCCCCCTCAGTGATCCTAAAAACCGGGTCATTGTGGAAGCTTTTAGGTGACATGGTGCCTTTGTGCTTGAGAGGAGACATGTAGATATATTAGGCAGAATGCAAATTTGGCAGCAGATAGTTGCTGATGTAAATGCAGTAGATAGCCAGAGCAGGACATATGACCAAGTATGCCATGGGCCCATTGACATTATCTCATCTGTACCGAGGTGAGCAGCTGCAGTGGTCCATGATCAGATGGCTACTGGGGGGCTTGCTTCAGAGCCACCACTAACAGCAAATGAGGAGTTCCTGTCCACTGTCAAGGATCCAGACAGCTCTTAGGAAAGTGCAGAACAGCATGTCCTTGACATTTTTTGCTACTGTTTCAGGAACAGCAAGTATGTCACAGGATCATAGACGGTTACTAGGCTAATGGCCCTAGGGCTCTTACAAGCCTAGCCAAGTACGAACCCCGTCTCCAAGAATATCAGGGTATTAATCTGCCCCTGTTTGCCATCCAGTCATCAAGATTATGCTTGAATAGGGTCAGCAAAGTGCTCTGCTTCACCTGAATTAGAGGTTTGTTTCAGAGGAGAGGTGACATCTGTGAGACACATCTGTCTCTTCAGCAAGTTCTGTTGATTTCACATACTAGGTTGAGTTTCCTAGAGCAAGTGTGTCTTATGCCATTTGATTTATGGATGTCCAGCATTTCCATTAGTGCAGGATCTGCAAATGCTTTATATGCAAGGCAGAGATCACCTCTGAGTAGCCTGCAAGACACAGAGTATAGTAACATTGATTTCAGCCTAACATATGACATAGGCTGAAGACCCTGAATTTTAATTGCAAAAAACCTTTGAGGTCTTTCCAGTTGCTGCAAGTGCCTGGTAAGGTACATACCAAATGTAGCATTGTACTCTATTTTTGGCCTGATGAGTGAGGAGTACAGTGAGGTTATAACCTCTTTTGTTCTGGATGTAATTCCCTTACCTATGAGGTGGACAACATAGAGATCTTTTCTTACCACTGTGGAGACATGGCGGTCAAAGGAAAGTTTGCTATCAACATGTGTGCCCAAATCTCTCACCAGTGATTGAGTGCTTAGGGTGTTGTTGCTAATGTGGTAATCCATAAGGATGTCATCCTTGCCAAAGGAGATGATAATGCATTTTTTTGCATTGAGTTTTAGCCCATGGCATTGGCACCAGTGGTTTGTCTGTGTAAGTCCCTCCTGTGGGATGTTAACATTGTTTGGGGACTCGATAACTGCACCCAGTTTGCAATCATTAGCAAACTTTGTCAGCCATAGGCCTTTTGTTTTAGCCTGTACATCCTAGAAGTAGATATCAAACAATAGAGGCCCCAGCACCAATCCCTGTGTAACACCACTGGGTATGTGTCTGCAGGTGGAAGTAGAGTCACCTATTTTGACTGCATGTTTTCTATCGGTGAGCCATTTTGCAACCCACCTGACAATATACAGGGTGATCTTCAGTTTTTAATTTTTCCAAATCTTTTTGGTTTCTAATACCAAGACAGGAATGGATCCCATTCTTAAGTCAAAGTATGATTAAATCTCATTAAATTAGTATTGTTTCAATCTTTGATGTTAGCCAAAAGTGCTCTTTGCAACACCCACATTGTGCCCAGTAATGATTCCTTCTGTAGTTGGTATGGACTTACATGTATCGGTAACATATTTAAATATGATTGTAGATTCATTTTTATAAGACCTGTTGCTCCTACTACTATTGTGACTGTCTGGATATCTTTCTTCCACATTGCTCTCATTTCTGCCTGTAAATCATGATATTTTATTGCTTTGTGTCTCTCTGTACACAAGACACTGTAGTCACTTGGTGATCAATGCTACATTTGTCTTCTTTTCATGGACCACAATATCTGGTTTTCTCACATATATCTTTTGTACTGTTGGTAATGGGTGATCCCATGTGAAGTAGACTTCATCATTTTCTGTAATGCTTTGTGGCTCACGTTTTCAGTGTTTAATACCATAATGTTTGCAGAATCCACAGTGCATTAGTATGTCACAACCAGCAACGAGATGTGCAAATGTTTCCAATTCTATTTTACTAAACCTACATTTGTCTGTTTATCCCACATGTTCAATGGACTTTGTAAACCAACATGTATGTAGCCTACTATCTTGGGCCGCCAATATTAACCTTTCAATTCCTGGTTTGAATTTGCCTCTCCTTAACCATTGCTACTTTCAATCCTGATCAACATGAGGTTCTTCCAGAAGTTTTCTACACTTGCAATTGCTTTTATGCATTTTCCACATTTCCTGCCTTCTCATCTGGTCCTTTACCTTATATTCTTTCTTTTGTTTTTTGGCACATTCAGTTGCTTCCTGATATTTATCTACTTCTAGTTTGATTTCCATTCCTGCTTGATTCTGATATGTTTCTGTTAAACTAAGCAAAGAAGTCATCTTAGATTTATTCTCCTCATGTTTCAAAACTTTCACTATGTTTGGGTCTTGCAAGGTCAGCAGATAAATGTGCAGTCCCATGACTGCAGATCTATACATGTAATCAATATCAAGGAGGCCCATCCTTCATTCATAATAGGGAATATATAATCTTGGTATGCACGGATTTATATAAATAATTTGGTGAGCATGAAGCATCCTTGTTTTCTTGTATGTACCCAACACATTTTGGGGTCAGTCAATCACTCCAAAAATGTAACTTAGGGCAAGAAGAGGAAATTGGTTAATAACTTGAATTTTGTTTCTAGATTTCAACACTGTATGCAGGATTAATTTAAGTCTTTTAAAGTATTCCTTACTAAGTTTTATTCACATTTGATCATGTTTTATTGTTGATCCCCTCATCAATTCCCAAATATTTATGCACTCCCTCTTGCTCAACTTCTTTTATATCACATTCTTGGCCCAAACTGATGCTTTCTTGGTGCTGCAGTTTTCCTGCTTTAAAGGTTGCTTTTGCACATTTATCAAGACAAAATGACATTGTTATATCAAATGAAAAAAGTTTATACAACTTGCAGTTCTGCTTTCAGTTCCTCATCTGCGAAGCTATACAGTTTTAAATCACCAACAAAGAGAAGATGAGAAGTCTTTACACTTTGTTGTTTTCTAGGAGCCAAATTATAGCCATGGCCTAAGCTGATAAATTGACAGCTTAATGGGTTAAGGGCAATACAGAATAGCAGCAGTGACAGAGAGTCACCCTGAAATATCCTCCTTTGAATTTTTATCCATGGGATAATAATTTGTCCTTTATCATGGCTTAATTGCAAAGTGGCTTGCCACTGTTTCATGGTCACTGTAATGTAATTGATCAGTGTAGGGTTTACCTTAAACATATTTAAGCACTCTTTTATCCATGAATGTGGGATACTATCAAATGCTTTTTTGTAGTCAAGCCATGCCATACTTAGATTCTTTCCCATTTTACAGTTTTCCACTATGGCTTTATTTAACAATAAATGATCCTTTGTTCTATATGACTTTCTTTAATTGCCCTTTTGTTCTATTGCCATAATTGAGTTTTCATCTAAATGACAATAAACTCTACTGGCATCAACTCCAGTGTATAGTTTATATGTTGTTGGAAGGCAAGTTATTGGTCTATAATTTTTAGGGTAGCTTGCATGTTCACTCTTAAGTAGGAGCATTGTTTTTTCTGTTATCCAGCTTGGTGTCTGTTCGGGGTGCACATATAAATAGTTATCACTCATGGCTAAATCTGCAAAGATGTTAATACTTGCAACCAAATGTTAGGTACTGCATCTGGGCCTGGGTTTTCCAGTTAGAGGCTTTTCTTAACTTTGTGTCAAGCTCTCTGGCTGTTACTTTATCCCATTGCATATCCTGTACCTTTAAAATTCTTATTCTTTCTTTTACTTCTTCTATCCATTCAGCATCTTTGTTATGTTCCACAGGATCTTCATAAATATTTCTCCAAAATATATATATTTCCTCTTGTTTGGTGGTCTTTCATTTCCTTTCACCTTGTTTCCCAGTTCTCTATAAAACTTTTTGGGGTCATCACTAAACTGCTTATTTTGTACTTTTCCTTTATATTTATCTGCGTATCTTCTAAGTTTTTCTGCTTGTGCTGAGATTTTTAGTTTGTTGTTTTCAATGGTACATGATAGATCCTGATCTAATACTGTGCATTGCTTTTATCCCATCTATGTTCCTAAATATTTTTGTTGATCTGTTCCTTCTTCTATACTTTTCTAACAGTGACACTTCTTAAGTGCTTCATAGTTTTCTCTCTTCGATACTTCCATGATGGTTTTTGATTTTTCCTCTTCTTTTCCCTCACTACCTTGTGGTCTTGCGGTAGAACTTTATCAGTTATTAATTTAGCTGCAGAGTAATATATCCTGTTTACTTCTGTTATATTGCATGGATCTCTATGGACAGTCCTAAATACTGTGTCCTTTTGTTTTATCAAACTTCTGACTTTTTTAAGTTTTATAGACCTTCTGTAGTGTATTTCTTTCATTGATCTTAATATGTCTATCCATCGCTATTAAATCAAGCAACTCTTCTCTTACCTCATTTTCTTCTAAACTGAGCACATATTTTTTGTTTTCCATTTCCTGTGGGCATTCTATAGAAAGTGCTATAGGATCTTCCTGTGACACATTCTCTTCAATTTCATCCTGTGCCATCCGTTGCTCTGTCATATGGAAACTCACTGGCTTGTCACTTCTCAACATTGACTATGTCAGAGTTTCCACAGTTTCCTATTCCTTCCCTTGCTGTCCAGTTTCAAGTGAATATTTATATTGATTTCCTGTGGAAGGCACCAATATATCTTCATATGGCACCAGACCAATTGCTTCCCATTCCACTGGTTCCCCCTAAATGTGGATGTCCATTGCTCTATCCTTTTGTGGTGCTTTCTGAATTAGGTTTTCTACACTGAATCCTTCACTTTGAAGGTACTCCATAGTCTCAGTTACTATTTCCTTAACTTCTCCATTACTGATCTCTTTTTCTATTTTTCCTCTTTGTCTTCTTATTTTTTGTATTGTAAAGTTTTTCATGTCCAGATTCCTTTGCCTATATTTTTCTTCAAATATCTTTGGTGCTGCTCTTTTTATATTGATTAGTTTTGCTTCTCCTTTCCATAGATTTTACACCATATTAAATCTTTTTTCTTTCCCATGTCCATATTTCTTTTTCAGATGTCTCCTGATCTTCCTGCTTGTCCTTCTTTGGGGACTCGTTCCATCATGCTGTGATGTAAACTGTGTTAGGCCTTCTACACCAAATCCTTCACTTCATAGGTAATCCATAACTTTAACTTCTATTTTTATTTTATTTCTACTTTACTAATCTTCTTTTCTACATTCCTTCTTTGTGATATTTTTTTTATTATGAAATTTTTCATATCCCGATGCCTTTGCCTGTATTTCTCTTCAAATATCTGTGAGGCTGCCTTCTTTATATTGATGAATTTGGCTTTCGCCTTTGCATAAATATTGCATTATATCAAATCTCTCTTTCTTTCCCATGTCCATATTTCTTTTTTATACTTTTCAAAAATCTCTAGGTTTTGTTGTTTATATTTTCACACTTCCTCAGATGCTTCTTTTCCCAAACAGACCAAAGTTTCTTGGTCTATATACTATTTTTCACACATTGTTTGCATTAATCTTGTTGTATATCTTGTGTCTGGAAATTCTAAGCTTTTTGCATAATAGTAACAATGCATAATTTCTTTCTTATCCTCAATAGTCCACTGTATCATCTTTATGGCTCTTCTTTGGCCTATCAGTTTTTTTGTGATTTTTGTGGACTGCTACTTCCTTCTACAAGGGGGGAGGCATCCTCTCTTTTCTCCTGGCCTCATCCCATTGTAGGAATGTTTCCATATTTTGAGGATTCTAAACTGTCATTTTTTTCCAGTCTTGGCACCAGTGCACCTACTAGGATTGGACACTTTTTTAATCCTGGGTCTTGTGCACCCAGTTATTTTTTTTAATTTTTGACCAACTTATGTCCCTGATATATGCTATATAAATATCTATATATCAGTGTCATCTTGGTGAGATTGTGTGAAGAACAGGGTCCACCTCGTGACGGTACTCACCAAGACTTGAGGATGAATTCATTTTCAGCAATACTACTCTCCTCTGCTTGCTGATTTATAATCTCTCCATTCAGACTCCGTTCTCAGGCTGGGTGAGTTTATCAATGATGCCTGAGGTCCAGGTAGGCCATATGTATGGATTTGCCATCATCCAGGGCTTTGACTGTCTCAAAGAAGTCCACCAATTTCAAGAGGCAGGATCCCCCATTAACGAAGCCAAACTGGGTTATGTTGAGCATTTTGATGTCTCCTATATCTTTGTTGATAAGGTCCATGATTATTCTTTCCATAGCCTTGCAGATTAGACTGATCAGACTTGTGGGTATATAGTTCCCAGGGTCTGTGCGGGTGCCTCCTTTATGTAATAGGATGATGGTTGCTGTTTTCCATTCAGAAAGTACAGAACCAGTGCTTAGACTATGGTTAAAACAGTACCCAATGGTGAGCTAGTTCTTGTTTTAATACATTTAGCATACAGCATGGGATATTATAAGGTGCCATAGATGCTGTGTTTTTGGCTTGGAGAGAGCATTTACGACATGCTCCTTGAAGATATTAGGCGAAGGGCAGGTGGTAGGGATGTTTTGGGGATATGTGGCAGGGATAGGGAGAGAAGTTTTCACTGAAACTGTCAGCTAGCATGTTGGCTATTTCTGTGGGTTAAGTATATGCTGTGCCATTAACAACCAGTTCTGAGCAGATCTGGGTTTTCCTTTAAGGTTTCTGACTTGGCTAAAGAAGTCCTTATGGTTATCCTTAGTGAAGGAGGCTAGTTTGGATTTATAGTTAGCTTTAGAATGCCTTACAATGTGTCTTATTTGCTTGTTTAGCCAAGGAGGGAATGCTTCCTATTCAGAGCCCAATCCTTCCTGCTGTTGGACAGCAGTTTCTTTCTCTTATTGTATAACTTATTAATGGTGGATGTCTGCCAGGCAGGTTTGTTCTTTTTTGAGGATCTTTTTGGATCCTATCAGGGATGGCTGACTCAATACATTTGTATAGATGCTTATGCAAGGCATTGGTGTAAATACTAGTATAGGTGTCCATCAGTGAGGGCAAGGGTAATGAAACGATTAATGCCATCATGTATTAGGTTGTAATTGGCTTTGGAAAAGTTTTTTTAGTCTAGTTGCTTCTAATGGGAGGGGACAGATGTTATTGTTGCTTCTAATGAGACTGATTTATGATCAGACCTCACTACAGAAGGCTGCACACATGGGGTGGTGCAACTATCACCCATGTTAGTCAGCACCAGATCCAGAATGTTTGGGACCCTTGTTGGGGTGTCAACCAACTGGTCCAGGACACTGGAGTTGAAGTCCAAGAACCTTTGAGCAAGTGTGTTAGTACTATCCTGGTTCATGGAGGGAGTCCTATAATTGGCAATTACCAACAGTAAATTGGACCTAGATTAGTTCAAGGGAATGATTTTGTTTAACCAGTCTAGAGGTGAATTTATTTTTGATGAATATTGATACTCCACCTTCTTTAGTTTGTGGTCTGAATGTGTGGAAGTCATTATGACCTGACGTGGCTGGGGTGCTTTTTTGAGGCCTTAAACCAAGTCTCTGTGACTGCACAGATGTCAAGATCTTTGAAGCTGAGGACTGCTTCCAGTGACTGCAATTTTAGGTTTAGACTCTTACTGTTTAACAGCATAACTTTGAGTTTGCTTTTTGGAGATATTTTTATATTGGGAATTTTGTTTTTCTGACATTGCCTAAAAAAGGCACTATGGAGGAAGCAAGAGCCTTGGCCAGTAACCAAAATCCCAAAAGTGATATATGAAGACCATCTCTGGCAAAGCAGCATGGTATATCTACCATGTCATCCAAGGTTGATAGGTACTAGATCCCCTTAGAATGACAACAGAAACTACGCCAATTGTTGAAGTCAATAATTTTTTGTTTATTGTGATATCATCTTAGGTGAAGGTAGTATGCTGCTTAAAGATCAGGATATACCTGCCTGAGACACATATTCAGAGAGCTCAGTCTCTTCATATACTCCAGTGAGGTACGTCTCAAGTCATTCACAAGAACATAAACTATGATGGAGTCATAACGATATTCATCATGGAGAGACTTCAGTGCATGCATGATCTGGCAGATCTGGACACCCGACAGACAGCTGAACATAACCTTCTTGTCCAACCTGGTGAGTGGGACATCTGTGTGTTTCACTATAGAGATACATAGGACCATAAAATTTGGTTTAGACGCACTTTGCCTTAGGGGCTTGTTTGGTGAGACACTTGTATTTGTAGTTTTATGTGTATTGAGTGCTGTAGATACCGTATTAAATGTAGTATGTTTGTGTTTCTGAGGTTTCTGGTGTTTAGGTACATTTCTGGTAAGTTCCTCCAAGTATGATGGTTTATGTGTTGAGGGTGTGGTTTGTGCAGGACGGTGTAGTATGTGGACTAACAACCTGTTCAGTGTCACTGTTCTGTGAATGAGAAAGCAAGGATTCCAAATTGTTAGTTTATATGCATCTCTCACAAATTGAGCTTGAGTGGTTTAGGAGTAGTGGGTTGTCAGTGCAGATGAGGCAATTGCTACACTGCCTCAGGATACCCATGTCAATCAGGCTGGCAGGAAAAACAGAGAACTGACCGTCCATAATAGTAGGTGTAAATGTGCTTACTTTAATGAGGAAGGATGTGGTTTAATTGGGGGCTTAATGCTGGGTCTATACTAGGTATGAGCATTATTAGGGATTAGTAAATTTCAGTTAAAGTGGCAAATGCTGTAGACAGCCAAGCTGAGATGGTCTCTGAGCACCAAAGTGCAATGTAAGGGACTACTCAGTTGGAGTACGGGCAGCTTCTAAGGGAAAATAAATCTACTTTAACTTTTGTGTCTATAACTGCCAATAGTTACTCCACTGCACAGTGCTGATCACTAACAGATGCCTCGGATTGCTCAGATAAAGATAGTAAAGCAGTGGCTGGTCGCCAAACTCTGTGGAGCTGTGTTAAAACAGGTGCAAATGCAGGGCTTGTGTAGCAACTGTGGGAACACATTTTCAACAAGTTAAGTGATTTTTAAACAAGCTGGCCAATTGAAATTCTCAACACTGAGCCTTATGCCAACATCCTCCAGTTCAGATGGGTCCTTTGCTACACTCTTCTGCCACAAGGGTGCAGGGAACCCTCTTAATTTAAGTTGGCTGGTTTTAGCGCTCAGCTAATGCCAGACAGTCTAGTTTCAGGAAATCTGAATTTAGCCTATGTTGTAAAATACACACATACTTGAAATACAAAGTGCAAGAAAAACAGTCTCAAAGAACAAACAGTTGAAACAGTTGAAACAGGCGGTGCAGTGGTGCAGTGGTTAATGCTGTCACCTCACAGTAAGAGGTTCTCTGGTTCGATTCTTGACTGGGGTGCCTTCTGTGTGGAGTTTGCATGTTCTCCCTGCATTCACGTGGGTTTTCTCCAGGTACTCCGGTTTCCTCCCACATTCTAAAGACATGCTTCTGGAGCATTTCTACCTGGGCCTCCGCTGAAAATATGATGTGTGGAACCTAGTCAGACTTTCCCAGTCAACAAATGTAAAATAAAAAACAGCAAAACAGTTAAAACTGCTAAAAACAGTAGGTGGCAATTTACTGTTAAACGGAATTTATGTCCCAGGATGAGCTTCCAGGTAGACTTATGTATCTCAATTGTTAAATACTCTTGCATAGTAAATATTTACAGTACTACTTTAGTTCTGTTTAACAATAAATTGGTTGGGGATTTTAGATTGCTACAGTTTACACATTCTGATAGATTACACACGGACATAGGTTGGACTTGTCATCCAAGTTCTTGTTAATGGACATATAATGGGAAAAAAGTTTTACCCCGTGTGTTACTGTTAATTGTGATGATATTGATGTTGTCCTTACGTTTTGCTTTACTTCTTCCAGGTCCATCGTCCTTAGGAAACATGGAATCAACTGTGCATGGTAAGCCAAATAACTTCTTCACCAGTGGTGATGAGCAGTTCAAAGAAATACATAACTTTTATTAATATATGCGATGTGGGTGTCAGGACTGTTGTGTGTATTGTTTTACTGTCTGTAGTGGTGGCATCACTGTTTGTTAGCATACATTTTCTTATAGTGGTGCAGCCATTAATATATTTCCTATGTTTGTTGCTTATTATCACAGGTGCTCCTGACAGTGGAAGTGCAGGACCCTTACCACCTGAAGTCAGAGTATCGGCAGACTCTGATGATGCTGGCCAAACACAGGCATATTCGGGGGGTGCAGAGGTTGAATCTGGCACTTAGGTTGACATTCTGACATTCCCTGTAATTCCATCAGACACAGCCAGTAGGCCTACACCAACCCATTCCAGTGACCCCTCAGTTATTGGACAGGTGGAAGGTGAGACACTTGATCAGGGAAGTGTGGGTTACTGCAGCTTCAGTGTCTGTTGACTCTGGCCATAGTGAAAGTGTAGGTGAGGTACCATGCAGGATTGTGGTTAGGGGTCCTTGGAGGAGGTCTACTGTCCGTCCTCCACCTGATCCAGGTGTGTCTTCTCAACCCATTCATTGTACGTTTAGGGCCATCATGGAGGCACAGACACATTCCCATAGGTCCTCCAGAGAAATGCTTAGGGTTGTAGATGAGGTGCAGGCTGACATGGATGACTGCCTCCACTGTGTTGTCAATTCAATGGATACATCTGCTGTGAGGGGAAAGCATCCTCATGGGCATAGGTTAGTCACATCATCTACTGTTAGCCAATGTGGTGATATCCAATCTTGCTCCCATAGTTGCACTACTCCCACTGCTCCATCAGTGGTTGAGGTGTCCACACCCAGAAGTGGCAGACCAAATGGTCATGGTCCTGGGCATCCTTGTGAGGGGAGCTCATCCATCAGACATCAATCGCATTCAGGTAGCAGCAGTGAATCTGACCATGGGCGTGGATGTGACAGTGCAACTCCTGGCACAGCCAGTTCTCACATTTGGGTACAACAGCTATGAACTGCCTCTTCTACCATGCACAGCTCACACCTGTCTGACATACTAAGACGTACAGCTAGCACATGTTCATGAAGACAGTCACATACCAGTTTTATCTGGGGGACCTATACAAACACACACACAATAGCTACATGGTTCAGCTGTGAAGCTTAAAGCTCATTTTGTCTCACTGGCCATTTTTTACTTTATCCAAATGTCTACCTGCTTCTCTTTCTTACCTACATTTACGTATTGACCTTTTGTGTCAGCCTATGCGTCCTACTCCCACACACAGTGATGATAACTGTGCCATATCCCTGTTTTCTATCTTATGATTTCAGGGATACATAACATTTGTGTCTGATGCTCAGGGTGCATAGCTGACTTAGTGCATAGTAAAACTGCATTTGTAATCTTGATTTGGTAATTGTACCTTTGACTTATATAAGTTAGACAGCTAATAGAAGCAAACATTTGTTGCATCAGTATTGCTAATGATCTTGTGAAGGTTGTGAAGTCTAAAACTGAAATGTGTCTCATTACTTTCTAACTTCTCTCTTTAATGATTTTGCAGTACAAAAGTATGATGCTAAACTGAGGACATTTGTTAACCTACCAGTACTCTTGAGAGGTGCGAGTGTGGGAATCTTTGATGCCTGAGGCCTAATACTTGATAATGTACACATATAAGTCACTTAAGTCTCTGCTGTCACACATCAAAGTAATTTCTGTACAAATCATTCACCTTTTACTTGTTTACATTATCAAGTAACAACATACAAGGATATGCCATTCATTTGTATTTATAAACATTACACTCCAGGTTTAACACTTACCTTATAAATTGAGGCATTGCATCAGTTTTAGTACAGGGCTGACTCTGTCTGATGCTATGAGTACACAGCCATTACATGGGTAGATAAAAGTTGTGAGCATTGCCTGGCATCATTGTTACTATATGTATGTGTGTAGGAGGAAGATTTTACCCCCTTTGGTGGTGAGTGATTGTGCTCTGCTTTGCCTCTTAGCCAATGTGAAGGCATATTGAGCATGCCTACATCTACTACACCCACAGCAGCTGCTGGTTCCCCCTCTGATTCTTCACCTGCGTTTGCCTGTGGTGACCTTGCCATTGGTGATGGAATGCTAGCCCCTTCCCTTTGTTGATCCTGCTGAAGCTGGTTTCTCAGGATGATGTTGTGTAGCATGGCACATACAGTGACTATTTCAGTGCATGTTCAAAGATTATACTGCAGGACTCTCCCAGATGTATCTAGGCATCAGAACTAACACTTCAGCAGCCCAAACACACACTCTGTGATATTTCTGGTTTGAGTGTGTGCCTCATTATGGTGTTCTTCAGTGAATGTGTGTGGATTTCTGATGGACTTTATCAACAGCAGTTCCAGTGCATAACATGCATCTCCCAGTAAATGACCGTGTGGGATATCCCCCCAGTGATCATCTGATACATTTGGGAGGTGTGCCAGATATGTGAGTTGTGGTAACTTCCTGGGCTGTCAGCAGACACATTCAAGATGAGTCCCTTGGCAATACATGTGACTATGCAGTTAATTCTTCAGGTGGTACCTTAATTTCTGTATGTATGCAATTTATGGCATCCAGCACTTCAGGGTAGTGTTCTACAGGGTAGAACAGCTGCATATTTGCTGCCCTTTCCTCAGAAGTACAGGGAAAATATATGCGGTCACTGGCATGTTGTAGCATAACATTCAGAAATTGATGGAGGATCCTGGATACTGATGCCTGTGATACCCTCAGCATGTCCCCTGTTGGTCTCTGAAAAGTTTGTGTAGGTAAAATTCTAAGTGCTACACATACCTTTGTCTCCACTGGTATGGTTTCCTCTCATTTTTCCCTGGCTGTGAGTTGAGGATGACAGAAGTTGCAGAGTTCCTGTAGTGTGTCTCTATCCACTCTGTTGCACTCTACAATTTCCTTGTCATGTAGAATGTGATACGTTAACTGGGATCTGAAAACTCTTATCTTTCTTGGCCTTGGTTTGTTAGCAGCAGTAGCAGCATAGACTTCAACCTGTTGCACATACACATGAATTAAAGCAACAGCAGCCCCTAACATTGTTTCTGTGTAGACTCCTTTATGTGGTTGTATTCCAATAGGTTTTGGGATTCTTAGGGAAAACTGCACTGTTACTTTATAGCTTGTTGAATAGCTCCTCTATCTTGGATCAGTTGATTGCCATAAAATTCAGCTGCTTAAGCTATAATTAGCATGCCATATTGTTTACTTTGTTTGTGTGGCTCTACACACCATGTAGAGCCTCTCACTGAATCTAAAACAGTGTGCTATCATGTGTGTGCCACTGGACAAAGTGCACATAGTATAAACTGACCGTGTAGGCTTTATTGAATCTGGCCATACTGCTTTTTTCCTGGACGTGGATGGAGCTTGCTGCTGTAGGGTTCAGTTCTTGGATGTAGGCACTCATTGTTTCCCACAGAAAGAGGTTAACAGGCCTACTGACAGCTTCAGACACAACTGTGGAATGTGTTCCTTACAAATGCTGAACAGCACATTCACCCCATTTCTATACCTACCCTGACCATAGATGATGCTACAAATCTATCAGGATATATTGGCACTAAGAATCTTACTAATGGAGGTGTTCACTGATATGGTGTCTGTTGTTTCTGTACACCTCAGCTGGCAAGTTATTTTGCAATGACAAAGCTTATGGTCCACATAGAGATCATGGCAGTGCTGGGTAGTGGCTTCTCAAATTCTAGACAATACTCTTGCCATCTCTGTTGTAGATTGAGTGGCACAAAGTGTGCCCAGTTTGACACTCTTGCATATTTGCTGACATCTCAAATGTTGCACTTGTTTCAGGGGATACCTGTGAGGTATTATGGCATCAGGTATCCAGTGTTGCTGGCCTAAAGTAGGTATGCCCACAGAAGAATCACTGAGCACTACTAAAGCTGCTGTTTTATACACAGAGAGTACTTTTGAGGCTCTCAGCTAGAGGTTCCCCTCTCCTACAGAGAATGGTGTGTACTAATATGGTACAGCCAGAGTGTGCTCAGTATGTTCAGCTATATTTACATTATCTGTGGAGGGTAGTTCCCCAGCCAGGAGTGAGACAGACATGAGTGTCTCACATCCATGTATCACAGTGTCATTTCCAGACTCTGCAAAGATGCTGACAATAGTGCTTTGTCCAACCTCAGATGTTTCTGCCTGTTAGCCATCACTGCTTCTTCATAATTATGCATGACATATAATACATCATAGTGTGTCCATGTGTCATGCAGGGATGGGTGTAAATGCATCAAAATCCTTGTTGTTCCACCTTACCTCCTCCGCTGATGCCTCACAATCTCACTGCCGATGTCCCTATGAAATGAAATGTACACTGTGCCTGTTTTGTTAGTTTGTTGCCAGTGTGTGTAAAACTGCACCTGCACACCTCTGCTACATTCTACTAACCTTCTGTATCACCCACTGAGACATGGGTGGGATTGGTCACCTAGACACAAATATATCTCCTCCCAGTGTCACAAAAAAGCCTCTATATTACTCTGTCTTGAGAACCATGGAAGGCCATCTCTCGTTATCTTGTGTGTCTTCTGCTTGGCACAGCTGGTTATATCAGAGATGCACCAGTGATGCAAGGCTAAGGTGCAATAGTTACCGACCAATAAGTTGATGTCCAGCAGCACAGACTGACACTCTTGATCCCTCAGGGGTTGGGTTATCTACCCATTAGGTGTAGGAGATACTGGACATGCTGACTGAGTTCCTGCAGCTGAATGTTCTTTGCAGCACTAATAAAATTCTCCAACCTCTGTCTATCTTGAGCTGTGGGCATCCTACCTCCTGTTTAGACAAAGGGAATATATAAAAACATAATGGTAAGGATATTTGCACAGGTACTGAGAATGCACCTGTTCCACAGAGGAACATATTCACAGTATGCCAGTCCTATAAGGTATGCTGCATTACGGCATGATATATTTTTAGAGAAGTTAGCCTGTAAAATAGTATGCTGACATCATGGGAGAGAGCCTCAATGAAATTAATTGCAGTTGTGGTTACTAACAACCAGGGCAAACATAAGACACTATTCTGTTAACAAGTACACCTAAGAATGCTGAATACGCCTAGGAATATTGAATACTATTCTGTTATTCCCCTGATATCTGAAATTATTAGCACAGTGGGAAATGTAAATCTCACCAGTAAAATCAAATATTTTCTGGAAGAAAAACTTTCAGAAAACCACAGTACTGCACACTTTGTAGATCAAATGCAAACAAAACGGCAGCAATGTTATAAAATTCATTAATTTCAGTAATTTGCCCAGGAAAATAAAGTGTCATGTGAAAGTCTATGAACTGCATAATTTCACTTCCATGCAAAAAAAATGTCTTGAAATGACAGGTTAATAGGTCTCTTATCAGATTCAAAGAGTCCAAAGTCCGAGACATATGAATGAATAAAAATGTGGCTTCTAACCTCAAGGTAAGATACGTGAAAATTTCTGTATTCCTTTCACAGGCTCTTCAGGCATTATAATCATCTAAGAAGATGGAGGCCAGATATGATCTGGGCTAGAAACTATCCCGCACTGTAGACATTCCACAGATTCCAGGCCAGTGCAGAGACACTCATCAAAATCTCAGACATTGTGTGCCTGACTTGCTGCAGAAGTGGGAGGAGTTGCAAAAGGAGTGCCTGGGGAAATATTGCAATTTTTTATGATTTATTCATGCTAAATACATACCACTCTATTAAGCAGATTTACTGTATGGACTATTCTTTTTCAGCTGAGTTAATTATGGTTCAGCCAAAGACCTTGTCACAAAAGCATAGAAAATCTGGCTGCAAGGCAGGGGAGTAGGATTGCTATCTGGTGTTTAAGTTAAATTAACTTCCAGAAAATTATAAATATACAGAAGCACTTGTGCTATGCCTCCTTTCACAGGTCCACCTGATGAGGAAGAGAAGGATCATCCACATCCAGCCAAATATTTTTCAGATGTAGAACATGTTGGGTTAGATGCCAACAATGTGGTTACTTTGCTTGAGATGGGATTAAGAAAACTTTTTGGTAGGCATTCCTGTTGTACCACATTTGGAACATCCACAGCTGCAGCTACTGTTATAGACAGTCATGGGGCAGAAGATGAAGAAAACTTTTTAACTACATCAAGTTCCTCATAGGTAAATACTAGGCTATCAGTCTGCAGACTATTACAAGTCTAACCAATAAGCAGAGGTCAGATTCAAAACCTGTACCTTATACTTGTCAGGTGAAGACTTTAGCCATTATGTCAAAAACTCCCCCTCCTGAAATGAATAGTAGATTTACTAGAGTAGCAGGCTTTGACCAATTTAGAACTGTACATTTTAGAAGTTTTAGCCATCTTCAACATGGGATCATCAGCTGTTGACAGCTCTCAGTTGATTAAACTCTGGACCACTTCGGCAGCCAGCTTGCAGCTAGAAGCCTACTCTACTCTATACCGGGTGTAAACTCCATCATAGTCTGTCATGTTGTTCCATATGTTGTGCAAGGTCAAAGTGTACTGATCACCATTTGTCTACCCTGTGTTTATCTGTGTTCTTACCTTATCACCCTCAAATGCGTGTATGCAAAATCATCACTGTTTATATTCTTTCATCTTTGTCTGTTTACCTTTACAAACTCTTCTGCGTTCACTTTACATATAACAGCTTTCCATGCACTCCTACTCCTCATTCCTTCTGGCATTATTCAGAAAAATGGGGTACTACCCCCCCAAAAAAAATAAACTGACCTTACATCACCATCTACACATTACATTTTCTTTTGTGCTCTCTGTGATGCCCTTGCACTGGCCCAGTCATCAAGTAGCCTCAATCCTCAGCACTGGCAGCAGTGAGGGATGTATACAATGGGAGCATGACAAGTACACACACAGTAAAGTACAATTTCTCTTAAGAGAACACAGAGATCACAGTCTGGGTCTGGTTTCTCCCTCTTTCTCCAGATCCTAAGGGGTTGGGAGGGTGGCCTAATGGTTAAGGTGTTTGCCTTACAAACACAAGGTACAGGGGTTGAATCTCACAGGGGATAATTGGCTAGGCTTAAAATGGCTCGCAAAGGTAGTTAGCTTACTACTAATCTATGAACCTATAAAACTCCTCACTGGCACAGCTATAGAGATGAGCCTTTAGCAAGAGTTCCAAGCCAAGTCCTCCCAACACTCTCTCTGTCCAACCAGTGCTTTATGTTCCTACCCAAGTAGCTGACACACACACTTTGAGATTTGATTTATACACACATACCTTGGAAAGGCTGGCATAGGTTTTCTAGCTATGGCCCTTCTGCCCAGATCATAAGGTAGTAATCAGTGCCACCAGAACCCCTTATCAGCTATTTTAAGACCCTTCCCAAAGATTTACCAATCCTTCCGTGTAATGTTACTATTATCCAAATGGTAAGTGTGACCAAGACTTGCAAGGCTATTTAGCAATGGCCTGCACAGTGTCAACAAATACATATGCAAGTACTTTAAGAGCTTAAATATCTCTAAACAAACCAGCCACAAAGATGGGTTTAAATATATTTAATAATAAATAATAAAGAACAAGACAATACTCAATCAACAAGTAACTACAGAGTTCAGAATCATAGGAAATATTTTAAAACAACAGTGAAGGACAGTCTCAAATAAATCCAGAAAACATCTAAACTAATCTTTATTATATTCCTATCTATAATAAAAAACGAACAGCTTAAAACACAAAATAACTTTATTACATAAAAATCCAGCTGGTAAGCACTTTCATTCCCTTCATGGAACTTCTTCAGATCTCGTTGTATAATGAACAAACTTATTTAAATACTTATTAACAATAACATGTGGGTGTCTGCTAAAAAAGCATATGGAGTTGTTGATACGTATATAGAAGAATGTTTTTTAGATAATTTTATTATCAAAGAAACAGTGGAGTTTTTTAGTGTAGAAAAACACTAACTGGGATGGCTTTTTGACTTCCTAAAATCCATAAAAACCTGAATTGCCCTGATTTTAGACCGATATTAGCCAGTCAAGCCAGTAAGACGGAATTTATAGCCATCTTCGAAGATAAATATTTACAGAAGTTGGTCATAGGTTCATAGGTTCATACTAGGCTATCTGCCCTAGGGCATTTATAAGCCTAGCCAGAGTGTGTATGGCTTTCGCCACCCATTTAAAATTAATTTTGCTATGCCCTTTTTCAAGGTTAGTATACTGTGCCTCTGTCTAACAGTGACACAGAAGTGATACCCGGGGTAAACCTATGATCTCCCATCCACTCATCAAGATTCCTCTTGAAGAGAGTCAATGAGGGACTCTGCCTAACCTGGACTGGGATTTTATTCCAGAGTGAAGGGAGCCTCTGGGTTATGAATCTGTCCCTCCAGCATGTCCTATTTATTTCAGTGCTGAGGTTTAAGTCTCTCGAGCGTGTAGCTCGATGGGATTTGGATTTTCTGAGGTGCAGCATGTCCATTAATTCCGGGTTGGGCATGGCTTTATACATCAGGCACAGATCGCCTCTGAGCAGGCAGTATGCCACTGAATAGAGCTGGAGTTTCTTTAACCGGGCAGCATACGGCATCTGTTTGAGCCCCTTGATCCTCTTGGTGAGGTACTTTTGGGGTCTTTCCAGTTGCTGCAGTTGTCTGATAAGGTACATCCCAAAAGGGGCATTGTACTCAATTATGGGCCTGATGAGGGATGAGTAAAGAGGCACGATGACCTCCCCTGATCTAGATGTGAATCCCTTCATGTTAGGTGGGCTATATAAAATGTTTTTCTAACCACTTTGGCCACGTGGTTGTCAAATGAGAGATTGCTATCAACTTGGGTCCCCAGGTCCCTAATTACTTCTTCTGTACTTAATGGATTACCACCTATGTGGTAATTTGTGGGCACTTTGTTTTTGCCAAAGGGGATGACTATACACTTTTTGGCATTTCACTTGAGGCCATGGCTCTGGAACCAGTTGTCTGTTTCTATGAGGCCCTTTTGGAGGATGCTTGTGATGGCTGGAGAGTCTATTATGGCACCCAGTTTGCAGTCATCTGCGAACTTGGTCAGCCACAGTCCTTCCATGTTGGCCTGTACCTCCGAGAAATATATACCGAACAAGAGAGGTCCCAATACTGAGCCTTGTGGGATGCCACTTGTAACTGGTTTGGAGTCTGACATGGCTCCAGCTATTCTAACCATGTGGGTTCTGTCCTTGAGCCAGTTTGCAACCCATCTAGTGACATAGGGGTTTATATTTAAGCTGGTGAGCTTATCTATAATGCCCGAGTGGGATATTGTATCGAAGGCTTTTGCGAGGTCCAGGTAGGCTGTGTGGACCACCTTCCCCTTGTCAATGGCCTTGGTGACTGTTTCAAAGAAAGCGACCAGGTTTAAGAGGCAGGATCTGCCCTTAACAAAGCCGAACTGGGTAGGATCCAGTGTCTGTAGGTCCCCAATATCTTTATTTATAAGGTCCATGATGATCCTTTCCATAGCTTTGCAGACCAAGCTAGTGAGACTTATGGGGTGATATTTTCCAGGATCCGTTGAGGCACCACCTTTGTGGAGTGGGACCACTGTTGCTGTATGACACTCTTTGGGTACATATCCTGTAGTAAGTCTAAGATTGAACAGTAGTTTTAGGTTTGGGTTTAGCTCTTCTTGGAGTTCATGTAGGATGCAGCCCAGGAAACCGTCTGGTCCCATTGATGCTGTGTTTCTTGCTTTGGAGAGGGCAGCTCTTACCTGAGCATCTGAGATGTCAGGGGGGCAGCACTCTGCTGGGATAGATATTAGCCATTTTGGGTTGTCTGTGCACATTAGGCAGTTGTAACATTGCCTTAAGATTCCCAGGTTCACCAGCTGGACCGGAGAGGAGATTGACAACTGACCTTTGGACATGCTAGAATAGTATTGGGAATTCCTTTATAATTGAAAAAAAGGGCCAGTTACTCAAGTGGAGTTTGTGAGGGTGTAGTGCTTTTAATTTTTTAGTGCTGACTTATATAATTGCTTTAGTGAACAAGTGCCAGGCTTTAGCGTAGGAATAGGGTGTTTATTATGAGAACTAGATCAGTTCCAAGGCTCAAACCCAAATAAGCGGCGCTGCTCGATGCCGCGCTATGCACAAAATCACAGTGGGTTTTATACAGGCGGACTTGAAAGAGCTAGAAATTGGCCCAAAACAGCCAACAGACTACCAGAGTCCTGTGCTGGGAACACTCCTCCAGGGACAGATAGGCTGCTCCAAGCTCCCCACTGCCACTGGTGAACAAAGAAGCCTCCCTCTATCCAAGAAAGGAAATGGCAACACAGGAACTTTCCAAAAGTCCAGAATACAGCAAAGCCTGTATTTGGACTACTCTAGGTCAGGAAAGATGGGAAACAAGGATAACTTTTTTTTTCTTTTTTGCAACAAACAGCAGGAAATTGCAATAAATATGTAACACAGGCTAGTGCACTTGAGTGTGTAGCCTCAACAAGTAAATGCAACAAACAGGACAAACTTTAAAAGTGCAGGTGCAAAAACAACTTTAGACAGTTTAAAACAGTTCAAGAAGCAGAAATATTTGCAGTTTAGCTAGACTGGACAGTCGCCCAGGTAGTAGCAGGAAAAAACTCTTTTATCAGGTTAGCAGTCGCTCTTTTAGCCTCTCTGCTGCTAGCACCACTTGCAGGACCACGAGGAGCTTGGCTGAGTAGTAACAAGCGCAAAATCCTCGCCAAAGTGGGTTTTATACAGGGGGATTTGAAAGAGCTAGAAAGTGCCCCAAAATGGCCAATAGACTACCAGATTCTTGTGCTAGGAACACTCCTCCAGGGATAGATAGGCTGCTCTAAGCTCCCCACTGCCACTGGTGAACAAAGAAGCCTCCCTTAATACAAGAAAGGAAATGGCAACATAGGAACTTTCCAAAAGTCCAGAATACAGCAAAGCCTGTATTTGGACTACTCTAGGTTAGGAAAGACGGGAAACAAGGATAATTTGTTTGTTTTTTTTTTTTTTTTTGTTTGTTTGTTTTGTTTGTTTTTTGCAACAAACAGCAGGAAAATGCAATAAATATTTAACACAGGCTAGCACACTTGAGTGTGTAGCCTCAACAGGTAAATGCAACAAACAGGACAAACTTTAAAAGTGCAGGTGCAAAAACAACTTTAAACAGTTTAACACAGTTCAAGAAGCAGAAATACTTGCAGTTTAGCTAGATCGGACAGATCTTGCTTTGGAGAGGGAAGCTCTTACCTGAGCATCTGAGATGTCAGGGGGATAGATATTAGCCTTTTTGGTGGGGAGGGGGGGAGAAGTTTGCGCTGTACCTGTCAGCTAGGATGTTGGCAATTTCTGTGGGTTCGGTGTATTTTTTCTCATTTTGGACTAATTCTGAGCATATCTGGGAATTCCCACCCAGGTTCCTAACATAACTAAAGAAAGCCTTGTGATTATCTTTAGTGTCCCATGCAATTTTTCTCTCGAAGCTGGCCTTAGACGATTTTATGAGTGCCCGCAGTTTTTTGCTAATACTGATCAGAGATGCCTTCCCTTTTTGGGATTTTGCTCTGTCATGTAGTAGCTTCCTCCTTCTATTGTATAGTTTGTTTATGGCTGGGGTCCACTAGACAGGATGTCTGCCTTTGGAGGATTGGGCCTTGGTTTTATTTGGGATTGCATGAACCATGCATTCCTGAAGGTGTTCATAGAATGCGTTTAACAAGGATTTTGTGGTCTGGGCCGTATTATCCACAGGCCCGGGAGCTTTGAAGGATTCCACCTCAATTTTTAGGAGTGTGAAATTTGCTTTGGAGAAGTTTTTCACTGTGGTTTCTGGGCATGGGGTGGGGTCGGGATATGAATATCCAGTGAGATTAGTTTATGGTCTGATCTTACCAGTGAGGGATACACTTCTGGTCTGGAGCATAGAGTCCCCATGTTGGTGATGATCAGGTCCAGTATGTTTTCCCCTCTTGTGGGAGTGGTAACAAGTTGTTCCATAGCATTTGAGTTTATAAATTCTAGGAACCTTTGGGTTAGGGTGTTGGAGATAGAGTAATGCTCCCAGTCTATGGTTGGGTAGTTGAAGTCACCCAATATAATGGTGTTTGGAGAGACCTTCATATTTTCCAGTGTTCTCAGGAAGGCCGAGTGGGGTACCTGGGTTTGGGAGGGTGGTCTGTAGCAGGCTATAAACTGGAAGGCAGTTTTACCCACTGTTAGTTGCACATGGATAGTCTCTGATGCTTCGTGCTGTGCCACCAACCTGGAGGTGTGGGTATCTTTGACGAATATTGATACTCCCCTCCTTTTGTGGTTCAGTCCAAGTTTTGGGGCCGAAAAGCATGGTATGAGGTATAACCTGGTAGTGCTGGGGTGCTCTCGAGAGCCTTGAACCAGGTTTCTGTTACTGCACAGATATCGATGTTCTCCATGCTAAGGAGAGTTTCAAGTGCGTGCATCTTGAGGTTTAGACTTCTGGTGTTGAGTAGCATTACTCTTTGTTTCTTATCCCTTGTGATACCTATGGAGGTGGGTTGGTCTTTTGAGCCTTGCCTAAAAAAGGCACTATGGGGGTAGCAAGAGCCTTTGCCAATATCCGAAAGCCCAGGGGTGACAGGTGTAAGCCATCCCTAGCGAAGCATTGTGGCTTGTCGAGCATGTCATCCCAGGCTGACAGGCATTGGATCCCCTTTGAATGACACCAATACTTAAGCCAATTGTTGAAATTGATAATCTTGTCTTCATACTGTGGCATCATTCTTGGTGAGGGTAAGATGCTACTCAAGGTCAGGGTCATACCGGCCTGGGCTACATGCTCAGAGAGCTCCTCTATGTCTCTTTTCATGTAGTCCAGGAAGGTACGTCTCAGGTCATTCACACCAGCATGGACAATGACTGAGTCATATTTGTACTTGCCTTGGATTGACCTGAGTGCTTGTGTTATGTGGCGGATCCTAGGGCCGATAAGCAGCTCACCGTGACCTTCTCCTTGTTCAGCCTGGTGAGCGGGACGTCAGTGTGCCTGATGATAGAGTTACCTATTACAAGTGTATCAGGTGTGTTGTTTAGCCTTAAGGGCTGTGACTGTTCGGCACACTGGCTTTGTGAGCTATGTGTTGCACGTGTTTTGTTTTGGGGTAGCGGTTGCTTGGGTGTCTGCTTTGGAGGTCTCTGCTGCTTAGGCAGATTTTTATTTAGAGCCTCCAAGTATGTTTTTGTGTGTTTATGTGTTTGGTTTGCTGTCGTGGTAGGTCTATTTGAGACTGGAATTGTAGTGAGTGTGGTTTCCTTCTCCTCCTGACTGGTTACACCAGTACTGAGTTGAGAGAGCTTAGCCTCCAGTTTGGCTATATGGTTGCATCTCTCACATGTGTTGGAATTTGTTGGGAGGAGGAGAGGGTTGTCTGTGTACATTAGGCAGTTGTAACATTGCCTCAAGATTCCCAGGTTCACCAGCTGGACCAGAGAGGAGATTGACAACTGACCTTTGGACATGCTAGAATAGTATTGGGAATTCCTTTATAATTGAAAAAAAGGGCCAATGGGGAACAAGTTACTCAAGTGGAGTTTGTGAGGGTGTAGTGCTTTTAATTTTTTAGTGCTGACTTATATAATTGCTTTAGTGAGCAAGTGCTAGACTTTAGCGTAGGAATAGGGTGTTTATTATGAGAACTAGATCAGTTCCAAGGCTCAAACCCAAATAAGCGGCGCTGCTTGATGCCGCGCTATGCACAAAATCACAGCGGGTTTTATACAGGCGGACTTGAAAGAGCTAGAAATTGGCCCAAAAAAGCCAACAGACTACCAGATTCCTGTGCTGGGAACACTTCTCCAGGGACAGATAGGCTGCTCCAAGCTCCCCACTGCCACTGGTGAACAAAGAAGCCTCCCTCTATCCAAGAAAGGAAATGGCAACACAGGAACTTTCCAAAAGTCCAGAATACAGCAAAGCCTGTATTTGGACTACTCTAGGTCAGGAAAGATGGGAAACAAGGATAACTTTTTTTTTCTTTTTTGCAACAAACAGCAGGAAATTGCAATAAATATGTAACACAGGCTAGCGCACTTGAGTGTGTAGCCTCAACAAGTAAATGCAACAAACAGGACAAACTTTAAAAGTGCAGGTGCAAAAACAACTTTAGACAGTTTAAAACAGTTCAAGAAGCAGAAATATTTGCAGTTTAGCTAGACTGGACAGTCGCCCAGGTAGTAGCAGGAAAAAACACATTTATCAGGTTAGCAGTCACTCTTTTAGCCTCTCTGCTGCTAGCATCACTCTGCAGGACCACGAGGAGCTTGGCTGAGTAGTAACAAGTGCAAAAACCTCGCCAAAGCTGGTTTTATACAGGGGGATTTGAAAGAGCTAGAAAGTGGCCCAAAATGGCCAATAGACTACTAGATTCTTGTGCTGAGAACACTCCTCCAGGGATAGATAGGCCGTTCTAAGCTCCCCACTGCCGCTGGTGAACAAGGAAGCCTCCCTTAATCCAAGAAAGGAAATGGCAACATAGGAACTTTCCAAAAGTCCAGAATATAGCAAAGCCTGTATTTGGACTACTCTAGGTTAGGAAAGACAGGAAACAAGGATAATTTATTTGTTTTTTTTTTTTTTGTTTGTTTTTTTTTTTGTTTTTTTTTTGTTTTTTTATGCAACAAACAGCAGGAAAATGCAATAAATATTTAACACAGGCTAGCGCACTTGAGTGTGTAGCCTCAACAGGTAAATGCAACAAACAGGACAAACTTTAAAAGTGCAGGTGCAAAAACAACTTTAAACAGTTTAAAACAGTTCAAGAAGCAGAAATACTTGCAGTTTAGCTAGATCGGACAGTCGCCCAGATAGTAGCAGGAAAAAAACACTTTTATCAGGTTAGCAGTCACTCTTTTGGCCTCTCTGCTGCTAGCACCACTCTGCCAGACCAAAAGGAGCTTGGCTGAGTAGTAACAAGCGCAAAAACCTCGCAAAGTGGGTTTTATACAGGGGGACTTGAAAGAGCTAGAAATTGGCCCAAAACGGCCAATAGACTACCAGATTCTTGTGCTGGGAACACTCCTCCAGGGATAGATAGGCTGCTCTAAGTTCCCCATACAAAGTAAATCTTATATTAAAGATTCCTTTGAATTTAAAAGTTTAGTGAAGAATGTGAAAATAGATGATTCCATGTGGCTGATTACAGCAGATATTGCCTCATTATATACAGTCATACCAAATATAGAAGAGTTGGAAATGGTGAATAGGGAGCTTCATACTTCAGGATTATTTAATACTAGACAAGTGAGATTGTTCACAGAAATGTTGGAATTTATTTTATCATATAATTTTTTTGAGTATAATGATGAAATATAGACAGAAAAATGGTGTAGCTATGGGGCTGCTATGGCCACCAGCTATGCAAATATAATCCTGATGAACTGGGAAAAAGAAGTTATTTTATAATCACTTTTTGCAAAACCTATAATCATGTATAGATGTTTTACTGATGATTTTTTTATTTGGGAGGGTTCAGAAAAAAAACTCTTAGATTTTATTAAACGTGAATGAATCTACGAGTTACCTTCGGTTGACATTTAATTATAGAAATGACAACATTAATTTTTTTGGACCTGAATGTGTACATATCTAGCAATGCTTTTAAAGTTAAGATTTATAAAAGGGAAATGCAAAGTAACAGCTATCTCCACTACCATAGCATGCATAAGCTTAGCTTAAAATAAAACATAGTGAAAGGGCAATTCACTAGAATAAGCAGGTTAACAGATGAGGCAGTATTTTTTGAAAAAGAATGTGAAGAACTCAAAAGAAAATTTTAAGAAAGAGGGTATCCCAAGGACATCATTAATAATTCCTGGATGGAAGTAAAACATGTAAGGGTACATACAGTAACACATGTAAATAGCAAGTCAAAAGAAAATGAAAAGGATTTTTCCTTAGCATTTATTTTAGACAATTCAGCAGATTAAAGTAAAATCAAAGGAATAATCAAGAATAATTGGAGATTCTTAATGAATTTTCAAGAAATTAAGAATGTTATAGGGGAGACCCTGTTTGTCTCTAAAAGAGGAAAGAGTTTAAAATAATTTTTAAGAAAAGGAATTTATGCTCAAGTATGCCAGATGTTTTGGAAGTGGGGATGAAAAGACGTAACAGTTGTAAGTTATGTCAATATATGAAAGCAGTTAAGAATTTTGTAGTGACAGCAAGAAGCTTTGAAATTAGGTTAAATAATTTGTATAATTGCAGGTCCAAATATATGGTATACATGGCTCTGTGTGGATTATGTCTAGCATTTTATATATGTGGTATACATGGCTCTGTGTGAATTATGTCCAGCATTTTATATAGGAAGAACCATTAGAGAATTCTACATGCGAGTGAATGAACATATAAGAGCAGTAGACATTATTGATATAAGCAATGCCTTGGCAAAACATGTTAAGCAAAAACATTTGTTAGAAAAAAATAAGGTATGCTTCAAATTTGTAATAATTGATGAAGTTAATGGTTTTGATCATAGGTTTGATGCAGAAGATGAACTGGATTGGAGAGAATATTGCTGACAAATTAGGTTGAATGTATGTGTATACCCTGGAATAAGTGATAGGGAAAGCTTTAAAGTTGTTCTTAGAAGTAAAGGGTTAAGTCATTAAGTGCTTTGCTTCACATGCTTTTGTTAAGTATTTAAATAGGTTTGTTCATTATGCAACTTGGTCTGAAGAAGATTCATGAAGGGAATGAAAGTACTTACCAGCTGGATTTTTATGTAATAAAGTCATTTTGTGTTTTTAGCCATTCATATTTTATTATTTTGCCTTTTGTGGCTATTTTCATTTGTTTGTTTGGAAGATTCGTGAGGTAATATTCCTATCTATACCTAAGAGATACTATGCCTTAAATAACTTACTTATAGAGCAGCAAGCAGGCTGAAGTGCTGATGATTGATGTTTCCAGGTCAAAGACAAGATACAAAATGCACAATCTCTCTCTGAGAGTGTTCTTAAATTATCAAAATTACTGCTGAGTCAGCTTGGATGACATCATTCTTTGTCACCTGCCTTCAGTTCCCAGACTAACAGAAACTAAACTAATTTTAACATCTCTGCATGAGAAGTACATATCTCTCAGAAGTTTGCAAAACTTGGAAGTCTTAAGACAATAAAATGCTTTTACATTTGAAACCTAGTAATAATTTCTGTTTCAATACAATAGAAAATCCTCTAGCTCTAGACATTGTGTTTGCTTCACTGAAACTGAGAGAACACAATAGTAAAACATTTTAATTTCAACTTATTTTCTTGAAGTTTTGTAAGTTAACTCTGTATGCTCCAGCTTCTACATATATTTGCACAGGTATATAGTTTATATGGAAACACTTTATAATCTCGAAATACTGAAATGTTGAATTTCAGTATCTCGAGACTACAAAGTCAAAGTTTGAAAATAGCAAAAGTGCATAATTGCGAATTTGAATATATCAAATTCACAGTTATAGCCTTACGCTACGTAATGTCCTTACGCTACGTAATGTCCAGGATTGTATGTGGATGGTGTGAATTTGTGTGTGTCGATTTAGGTGTTGTGTCAGTTAAGTGAGTGTTTTGTAAGGGTTTTGGGTGGTAGTTTGAGTGTATGTGAGTGTTCTGATATGCGTGATGCATGTGATAGACTGTAGAATGTAGAATATGTGTGCGTGTTTGCTTTTGTTTAATGTTTGTGCTATCTCGGAGTTAGTATATATAAGTTCAAGAAGCAGAAATACTTGCAGTTTAGCTAGATCGGACAGTCGCCCAGATAGTAGCAGGAAAAAAAACACTTTTATCAGGTTAGCAGTCACTCTTTTGGCCTCTCTGCTGCTAGCACCACTCTGCCAGACCAAAAGGAGCTTGGCTGAGTAGTAACAAGCGCAAAAACCTCGCAAAGTGGGTTTTATACAGGGGGACTTGAAAGAGCTAGAAATTGGCCCAAAACGGCCAATAGACTACCAGATTCTTGTGCTGGGAACACTCCTCCAGGGATAGATAGGCTGCTCTAAGTTCCCCATACAAAGTAAATCTTATATTAAAGATTCCTTTGAATTTAAAAGTTTAGTGAAGAATGTGAAAATAGATGATTCCATGTGGCTGATTACAGCAGATATTGCCTCATTATATACAGTCATACCAAATGTAGAAGAGTTGGAAATGGTGAATAGGGAGCTTCATACTTCAGGATTATTTAATACTAGACAAGTGAGATTGTTCACAGAAATGTTGGAATTTATTTTATCATATAATTTTTTTGAGTATAATGATGAAATATAAAGACAGAAAAATGGTGTAGCTATGGGGCTGCTATGGCCACCAGCTATGCAAATATAATCCTGAAAAACTGGGAAAAAGAAGTTATTTTATAATCACTTTTTGCAAAACCTATAATCATGTATAGATGTTTTACTGATGATTTTTTTATTTGGGAGGGTTCAGAAAAAAAACTCTTAGATTTTATTAAACGTGAATGAATCTACGAGTTACCTTCGGTTGACATTTAATTATAGAAACGACAACATTAATTTTTTTGGACCTGAATGTGTACATATCTAGCAATGCTTTTAAAGTTAAGATTTATAAAAGGGAAATGCAAAGTAACAGCTATCTCCACTACCATAGCATGCATAAGCTTAGCTTAAAATAAAACATAGTGAAAGGGCAATTCACTAGAATAAGCAGGTTAACAGATGAGGCAGTATTTTTTGAAAAAGAATGTGAAGAACTCAAAAGAAAATTTTAAGAAAGAGGGTATCCCAAGGACATCATTAATAATTCCTGGATGGAAGTAAAACATGTAAGGGTACATACAGTAACACATGTAAATAGCAAGTCAAAAGAAAATGAAAAGGATTTTTCCTTAGCATTTATTTTAGACAATTCAGCAGATTAAAGTAAAATCAAAGGAATAATCAAGAATAATTGGAGATTCTTAATGAATTTTCAAGAAATTAAGAATGTTATAGGGGAGACCCTGTTTGTCTCTAAAAGAGGAAAGAGTTTAAAATAATTTTTTAAGAAAAGGAATTTATGCTCAAGTATGCCACATGTTTTGGAAGTGGGGATGAAAAGACGTAACAGTTGTAAGTTATGTCAATATATGAAAGCAGTTAAGAATTTTGTAGTGACAGCAAGAAGCTTTGAAATTAGGTTAAATAATTTGTATAATTGCAGGTCCAAATATATGGTATACATGTCTCTGTGTGGATTATGTCTTGCATTTTATATATGTGGTATACATGGCTCTGTGTGAATTATGTCCAGCATTTTATATAGGAAGAACCATTAGAGAATTCTACATGCGAGTGAATGAACATATAAGAGCAGTAGACATTATTGATATAAGCAATGCCTTGGCAAAACATGTTAAGCAAAAACATTTGTTAGAAAAAAATAAGGTATGCTTCAAATTTGTAATAATTGATGAAGTTAATGGTTTTGATCATAGGTTTGATGCAGAAGATGAACTGGATTGGAGAGAATATTGCTGACAAATTAGGTTGAATGTATGTGTATACCCTGGAATAAATGATAGGGAAAGCTTTAAAGTTGTTCTTAGAAGTAAAGGGTTAAGTCATTAAGTGCTTTGCTTCACATGCTTTTGTTAAGTATTTAAATAGGTTTGTTCATTATGCAACTTGGTCTGAAGAAGATTCATGAAGGGAATGAAAGTACTTACCAGCTGGATTTTTATGTAATAAAGTCATTTTGTGTTTTTAGCCATTCATATTTTATTATTTTGCCTTTTTGTGGCTATTTTCATTTGTTTGTTTGGAAGATTCGTGAGGTAATATTCCTATCTATACCTAAGAGATACTATGCCTTAAATAACTTACTTATAGAGCAGCAAGCAGGCTGAAGTGCTGATGATTGATGTTTCCAGGTCAAAGACAAGATACAAAATGCACAATCTCTCTCTGAGAGTGTTCTTAAATTATCAAAATTACTGCTGAGTCAGCTTGGATGACATCATTCTTTGTCACCTGCCTTCAGTTCCCAGACTAACAGAAACTAAACTAATTTTAACATCTCTGCATGAGAAGTACATATCTCTCAGAAGTTTGCAAAACTTGGAAGTCTTAAGACAATAAAATGCTTTTACATTTGAAACCTAGTAATAATTTCTGTTTCAATACAATAGAAAATCCTCTAGCTCTAGACATTGTGTTTGTTTCACTGAAACTGAGAGAACACAATAGTAAAACATTTTAATTTCAACTTATTTTCTTGAAGTTTTGTAAGTTAACTCTGTATGCTCCAGCTTCTACATATATTTGCACAGGTATATAGTTTATATGGAAACACTTTATAATCTCGAAATACTGAAATGTTGAATTTCAGTATCTCGAGACTATAAAGTCAAAGGTTGAAAATAGCAAAAGTGCATAATCGCGAATTTGAATATATCAAATTCACGGTTATGGCCTTACGCTACGTAATGTCCTTACGCTACGTAATGTCCAGGATTGTATGTGGATGGTGTGCATTTGTGTGTGTCGATTTAGGTGTTGTGTCAGTTAAGTGAGTGTTTTGTAAGGGTTTTGGGTGGTAGTTTGAGTGTATGTGAGTGTTCTGATATGCGTGATGCATGTGATAGACTGTAGAATATGTGTGCGTGTTTGCTTTTGTTTACTGTTTGTGCTATCTTGGAGTTAGTATATATAAGTAGGGGGCATTATTTATGTTGTAGGTTTGTGGATGTGTGTTTTTTTTTTATGTTGTGATGTGGGTGTTGTGCTATATATGTGATCTGGTGTGTGCTGTGTTTTAGGTGTTTTGAATTTCACGGTTTTGGGCTTCACGGTTTTGGTGTTTCAGTGTTGTGTCGATTCAATTTCATGGTCTCAAAAAACTGAAATTCGAGATTTCCATATTTCGAGATTATGAAGTGAATCCAGTTTATATACATTTCTGTTCTTTTCCAGTAGGGTACACTGTGGACACATCTTTGAAGCTAGGTACTGTACACACCCTGTTCAACACACACTTCTGCACTAATAGTTTAATATACACACAACATGTAGTTCTCTTACATTTGTAAGACAAGCAAGTGAATCGTATTAATATTCACAAATGGCATATAATTATTTACAAAATTCCAGCTAGCCTGGCTGGCAACATCACAATTCTCCCCCCTCTCCCTGAAAACTCAAGCTAGTTTTTCGAGTGCCCCTTGAGAAATATTTCATGAGATGGATGAGCCTATCTGGGAATACCTTACCCCATTCCCTGTCTTGAGACCACATCTGCGTTGGTATTGCTAACCCCATTGCGGTGCTGCACTGTCATATCATATGCTTGCAACCCTAGGCTTCACCTTAGTAACTTGGCATTTTGCTGGCTGGCTAAATGTAGCCATGTTAAGGGACTGTGGTCTGTAACTACAGTGAATTTCCTTCCATACAGATAAGGCTGAAGTTTCTGCAGTGCCCACACTATGGCTAGGAATTTCTATTCTTCAGCTGCGTAGCATTCCTTCTTGGGATGGAGCCTGCAACTGAGATATATCACTGGGTGCTCTACTCCCTCTGAAGAAACCTGGCTAAGTACAGCCCCCACCCCATAGTTTGGAGCATCCACCTGCACAGAAAATTCTTTGCTGTGATCTGGACTAGCTAACACAAGGAGTCCTCCCAAAGCTCCATTAAGCTTCTGGAAATTCTGCTCACATGCTGTGGTCCCCACCACCAGGTCTGTGAGGGGAGCAGCTATGATACTATAACTGGGGATGAACTTTCTGTACTACCCTGATGTCCCTAATAATGCCCTCACCTGCTTTTTAATAATAGGGGCAGACCATGCCTTAATGGCTTCCACTTTGGCAGATTCTGGCCTGATCCTACCACTCCCCACTCTCTGTCCCAGGTAGGAGACCTCTGCCATAACCACCTGACATTTGCTGGGCTTAATTGTCAACCCTGCCCTTTCTAGTCTGCCAGCATCTCCTAGACATGGTGAAGGTGTTCTTTCCAGGAATGGCATTAGATGTCAATATCATCTAGGTAAGCAAGGGCAAAATCTCCTGCTCCTGCTAGAATATGCTCTACCAGCCTCTGGAAGTTGCTGGGGCATTTTTAATCCCAAAGGGCATCTTCGTGAACTCATACAATACAAAAAGAGTCAAAAGGCTGACCTCTTTCTAGCATTGGGAGTCAAGGGCACATGCCAGTAACCCTTGGTAAGATTAATAGTGGTAAGATACTTAGCCCCACCCAGTTGCTCTAGGGCTTCATCTGTCCTAGGTATGGGGTAAGCATCTGACTCTGTGTGACTATTTCATTTCCTGTAGTCCACACAGTACCTGGTGCTGTCATCCTTCTTTGGTAGCAGTACCACTGGGGAGGCCCAGTGATGACTGGACTCCTGAATTACCCCTAGTTCCAACATTTCCTGTATCTCCTCCATCAGAGTCTGTTTGACTCTCTCAGGCACCCTATAAGGGGCCTGCTTAATAGGCATTTGGAGTCCTGTATCCACATGGTGCTGCATGAGGGCACCCTGGTTTCTGAGTGAACATGTCCCCAAACTCCTGTAACACTCCTCAGATTTTTTGAACCTGTGTAGAGAATAGCTGCTGGGACATTGCTACCCCATCCACTGAGGTTTCAGTTTGAGTCTCACTGAGGAGATCAGTCACCATATTTCCCTCAGATTCCTCCTGCCATCCACTGCAAATTCTCAGCACAAGGGCCTCCCTATCATGGTAAGGTTTCATCATGTTAAGGTATAATTTGTGCCCCTGCCTCCTGCCTAGCAGTTCTACCATGTAGTTAACATGACTGACCTTCCTTCCCACCTTGTAGGGTCCCACCCAAGCTGCCAGCATCTTGTTGTGTCTGACAGGAATGATAACCATTACCTGCTGCCCTACAGCATACTCTCTAGCTTGAGCATTCCTGTCATACCAGACCTTTTTCTGCTGTTGGGATTCTGCCAGGTTCTCCTGGGCCAAGCCCATGAGTTCTGTGAGTCTTGTCCTGATGTTTAGGACATATGCCACAACAGACTCCTTGTGGGATTCACACTCACTCTCACACTCATCTTGAATCAAATCTAGAGGTCCTCTCACCCAGTGCCCATACAACAACTCAATGGGTGAAAAACCTGTGGATTCCTAAGGAATTTCTCCATAAGCAAACAGATGGTGCAAATATCTGTCTCCCTCCCTCTTAAACCGGTCTGCAAATGTCCACAGCATTGTCTTGAGTGTAGAGTTTAACCTCTCAATAAAACCATTAGTCTGGGATGGTATGGGAAGGTCTTTTGGTGCTTCACCCTACAGTACTTCCACAGACAAGCCAGCAGGTCTGACATGAAATTCGCATGTCTGTCAGTCAGAATTTCTTTTAGAAAACCTACCCTGCTGAAAATTTCTAACAAAGTATTTTCACCTTTACTGCCTCAATGGAGGATAGATCCATCACTTCAGAGTATCTGGTAGCATAATCTACTACCTCTAGGATATACTTTTTCCCTTTGAACTTGGGGTACTCAAAGGCCCCATAATATTCATAGCTACCATCTGAAATGGCTCCCCAATCACAGGCAAAGGTATCGAAGACCGTTCACCTTGTCTCCTGCCTTACCTACCTTTTGGCACTGCTCACAGGTCCTGCAGTACCCTGTCACATCTCTAGAAATCCCAGGCCAATAAAATTTCTACATAATATGGCTCTTTGTATGCTTTATGCCCATATGACCTGCAAAGGGCATATCATGGGCTGTGGCTAGAAGTATCAAATGGTAGGCTCTAGGCACTACCAATTGCTGCATTCTCTCACCCTTTAGCCCTCCCTCAGGGGTTTACACTCTATACAGCAACCCTTTGTCCCAGTATACAGAGTCCCCCTTCATTTGAGAATCACATGGCTCACTAGCTATCTCCATCAGGTCTTGTAATGTAGGGTCTGAGAGCTGAGCCTGTCACAAGTCTCTCTTAGTAACCCTTCCCAGCTCCCCTTCCACAGGAAGTCTGGTATTCTCTCACAGCAGTGCCTCACTATCAGCCTGGGTACTACTACTCACCCCTGCCCCTGTAGTCACTCTGTCCAAGGGAACATCAGTACCCACAAGCAGCTGTGGGTCACCTTCAGTCATACTGCTACAGGGTAGCTCCCTCCCTGAAGTAACCACCTCAGTAGTCCTGGCTGGAAGTGTACAGTCTGTCTGGGTTTCCCCCAAGCTACCAGACCCACATGCATTTCTACAAGCCTCGCTGTATGTAACTTCATGCACACATTACTGCATTATCAAAATCATTCCCTATCAGGACATCTGCAGGGATATCCTCAGACACACCTACTTGCTGATTTCCTTTTCCACCCTCCCAGTCAAAATGAACCCTAGCCAAAGGTATTTGGAATGGTGTCCTTCCTAAAGCTCTGACTGGAGTAGACTGCCCATGCAAGTAGTGCTCTTCTGTAACCATTGCAGGCTTCACAATGGTTAGGTCAGTGGCTGTGTCTCTCTTAGCCATTGCCTCTTTCCCATTCACTAAGATAAGATATAACCTCCTGCGGTAGTTTGGTACCCTGTTGTCTCGAGACAACCTACTTTAGGTATTTTGTCATTCCCACTTACTGGCTCTCCCACCTTTTGTTCGCCACCTTGCTTCCGTGGACATCTATATGCTATATGCCACTGGTTGCATTTAAACCATTTAACCCTAGGTCCTGGATGTGTACCTGGACTAATGGCTTCCCCTGCTACTGACAGACTCTGTTGAGGCAGTCTGGGCTGCCCACCAAGGGTTTCCTTAGACCCATGACCTCTAAAGTGCCCCTTTCTTGTGCAGTTATGCCCTGCTTGCTAGGTATAGGTCTCCCTTCTTCCCCACCTCATCTGCAGTAGTTCATTGTCTATCAGCCAACCAGATTCTCATATCCTCAGGTAAAGTGCTAAGGGCTTGTTCCCTCACCAAAAGGTGTGCCTGCCCTTTAAAAGTGGTTAAGTGACATCCACTCACCCACCAATGAAAATAAGTGCTTAGTTCAGCAACATATTCACACACACTTTCATCTGCCTTGCATCTATGCTCACAAAACTTTTTCCTATAAGCTTCAGGTGTTAACTTAAAACATTCCAAAAGACAGTTCTTTACAACATTATAATTTTAACAATCAGTACCAGACAGTTTAGAAATTACAGTTACAGCTTTACCATGGAGTAAGGGGGTCAGGAACCATACCCAGATCCCTTGGTCAACATTATGCTGTTTACATACCCTTTCAAACATATATGAATGAAACTATCAAAAGTATCCCCCTCTGTAAATTGTGAAAGAAATTTACTGACCTTTGTTGCTTCTGGGGTTCAACTGCTTCCTTCCCCATTATATCCATGACTCTGTTGAAGAGTCACCATCTCCTTTTCATGTTGCTTCTGCCCTTTTCTTCTCCTCAGTTCCAGGCATTGCAGTTTCTCATTTTCCTCAGCCTTCAGATGTTGCAGTTTCTCATTTTCCTCAGTCTCTAGACATCTCAGTCTCTCTGCTGCCTCTATTTCCAAATGTTTGGCCTCCAGCTCAAGTCTTTTCAACTCCAGAGGAATTTTTAAGTCCTCTGTGAAAAGGTTGAGCTGTCCATTTTCTGAGAGTTGTACATCTCCACGGCCATTCTGGTTGTCCTCCTGATTGCTATTCTGTGATGCAGCACTAAAGCTGCAATCATGTATGCTTTGTCAGGTTGGCATGCACCAGTCCTTTAGCCTAGCACATCTCAGCCAACTGGCTCCTTGTCAGCTTGCCATACTCCTCTGCTGACGTGCTTGCCTGCTCCCCCTAGCTAAGCTAACAAAAAAATAAAACAATTGTGATATGAGCTCTGAATGTTCACTACGTGACTGATTGAGAGTAGAAGCACCTACAGTGATCACTGTACACAGTCTACAGGAACTCAATATCCACACCACTACAAGCCAATACATATGTGATGTGGCTAACTCACTACTGTCAACCAATTAATATGTGATGTGGATATCCCACCACTGTCCACTAATTAATATGTGATGCCCCTGCACTGGTCCAGTAATAAAGGAGCCTCCATCCTCAACACTGGCAACAGGGAGGGATGTACACAATGGGAGGATGACAAGTACACACACAGTAAATTACAATTTCCCTTAAGAGCTCATAAATATCATAGTCAGTCTGGATCTGGTTTCTCCCTCTTTCTTCAGATCCCAATAAGCCTCCCCACTGACACAACTATAGAGTTGAGTTCTTAGCCAGGTCCTCCCAACACAAAACAAGACAATACTCAATCAACACAGTAACTACAGAGTTCAGAATCACAGGAAATATTTTAAAATATCATTGCAGGACAGTCTCAAATAAATACAAAAAACATCTAAACTAATCTTTGCTATATTCCTGTCTATATCTAAGAGATACTATGCCCTAAATAACTTACTTACAGAGCAACATGCAGTCAGAAATGCTGATGGTTGATGTTTCTAGGTCAAAGACAAGGTACAAAACACATAATCTCTCTCTATGAGAGCTCTTAAATTACTATCAAACATTACTGTTGGGTCAGCTTGGATGACATCACTCTTTGTTACCTGCCTTCAGTTCCCAGGCTAACAGAAACTGACATAATTTTAACATCTCTGCATGAGAAGTACATATCTCTCAGAAGTTTGCAGAACCTGGAATTCGTAAAACAATAAAATGCTTTTACATTTGAAACTTAGTAATTATTTCTGTTTCAATACAATAGAAAAACCTCTAGCTCTAGACATTGCATCTGCTTCACTGACACTGAGAGATAACACAATCATAAAACATTTTAATTTCAACTTATTTTCTTGAAGTTGTGTAAGTTAGCTTGGTATGTTCCAGCCTCTACTATTAAAACATACATTTACACAGGTATATAGTTTATATACATTTCTGTTCTTTTCCAGTAGGGTACACTGTGGACACATCCTTAAAGCTCAGTATTGTACAAACCCTGTTCAACACAAACTTTTACACAAGTAGTTTAATATACACATGACATATAATTATCTTACATTGTAAGACAAGCATATGAATCATATTAATATTCACAAATGACATATAATTATTTGCAAAATTCCAAATTGTTGGGCTGGCAGTGTCGCACACTTTTTGTTTGCTTGTTCTTCACCTCTTTCATAAAATCCCATATATCATCTTACTGCCCCAGGAGTATAGTAACATGTTGTGGCCATACACCTTGGGTCACCCAAGGAGGATTATTTAAACACTAACTGTAATTCATATTAAACAATACACAAACTTACTACGCTATGTAAAAGCATTCTGAATGCATAAACTCTCTTTCTTATGTTTGTATGCTCATCTTCATGCTTCTGTATACCATGAAAGATCTGCCCCAGAAATGATACCGAGAAGTGCATATCCTACACATATTCTCTTTGTGATGTTCCCAGATGAGATCTGCTCATTTTGCCACACTTGCTCTATTTCAGAGCTGCTGATTATTATAACTAAACTGAGGCAGAATATAAGTAGTGTCAAGAGGAGTACCTCTGTACTGTTGCTTCTACAAATGTTTTTAAATAGAGAAATCTTTCTCTGCTATCAAGACTTGTACTAACCTGGGCAATACAGCAACAGTATGAACTATTTTCCTAAACACATCTTGTATTTCTGAGTAATGGGCTACTGGTTATTATCTCTATGAAGCTTACTTCTTCAACTCCTTTGTTAGCAAGGGTCATTTTATTTTTATTTTATGTTTTTAGTTACATTCTGTTTTTTTCTGCATGATCAAATTACCTGAATAAAGTATCCCTTATTGCTTTCTTCCAGTACACACAATTAGCTTTATAGCAGATAATTCATCAAATCACATAGACAAAAAATCATTAGTGGCATGTTGATCCTGGTTTGGAGTCTCCACAAGTATAACAATGTTCCTGGTATTAGCACAAAAATGTAGCATTGCAGCCCTAATTTCACATTTAAAATAGAGTATGTCTATAGTTGATACCTTTTGCTTATTGCCAGAATTTTGCACAGGTTTTAACACAGATTTAGATAACTGATTTCTATACATAAGCATAATGACTTAAAATCTGTCTCATAATACAGCATACCTTTCTGCATCCTTAAGTTCAGTTTTATACACTCAGTTTCTTAAATCAATACACAAAGCTCTCTTACTTTTTATTATGCTGATCTTTAGGGTCGAACTTTAAATTAATTATATGCTTCTAGTCACATAATTGTGATGTTATATTGTTATGAGAAAAAGTCCAGATATGAAACACTCTAGGTTGAGATTCTGAGGTAACAGCAGATCTTTCAAGTACTGCTTTTTTAGCATTTCATAGTCCTGATCATCACTCTCTTCCTTGTTCATGAAAGCTTTCCAGTCAGATGGGCTGTAAGGATACTGAGCATGTCTGCTTATTCCCATCCCTCCATGTGGCTATACCACTCAAAGGTGATAAGATATGCATCTTTGTAATTCTCCCTAATTAGTTGTTTTAATGATGGAACTCTCCTGGGTATAGCCATTGATATGGCCACTGCCTCCATCCCTTAGGTGGCCGCAGCTAAGCTCTCCAGTAACTGTTCTCAAGTTTCCACCTTGGCAAATGGACCAACATACAGGTACACTAAAAAAGCAGGAAAAGACTGATACCACAAAACTGTCTCTGTCATGCTGAGGAAATTGTACTAAAAATGGATGGGCTTCTTAAAAAGCAGAAAAAGTACAGTCTTAAACATTTGCATGAAAATGAATGTCAGAAATATGAGTACTGTAATCCACCAGTTTGAGCTGTTTAATACAGCAAAGACACCAGTCTTAGAAAACAATGTAATTTATTATATTTACAATAGCAGTTCTATCTGCAAACTGTACACACCAATAAAAAATGATTTACAAGCACTTAAACAGTACTTGTTGAAATCTACCATACTGTCCTACAGTAATATTTTATTTGAATTTCCCTGAGGTACTTACTAGCCATGATGCCCAGTAGAGTATTAAGAAGCCTGTCCCAATCTCCTGATTGCCCTAAAGCCCTGTCTGGTTAAGTAACTTTCTGAGGGTCATACAGTATGCAAAAAAAAACCTTATTCCCAAAATGGCAGTTAACTTGTTCAGAAAAGATAGCGTTGCAGGCTATTCAAGCATAGCTCTCAACCTTCCATCTCCAAAATGAGGAATACTACCTCTCATAATGTGGAACAAATGGGAAACATGTAAAATACCTACTAACAGCTTACTAATAACTTCAACAAGGAAGGTCAGAAGATGGTTAAAATGTGTTAATTTATACTTACAGAAAGTTATTTTGATGTATTAATATGATTCAGTACTATTTAACATCGATATCAGTTAAAATAAATTGCTAGCACTGAATGTGTGATAGAGCCTTTCAGTGTGGAACTTTGAGGAACAGGGACCTTTTAAGACCCAAAATGAGGAACATTTGTTATTATGAGGTACACTTTTGAGGTGCATATGCAAGTGAGTTGAGGAGCAAGATTTTCATAACAATGCAAATTTCAGAATATAATCTATAGTTTAAACTACTTGCAGGCCAGTTGCCAATCACAAAGGATTGTTCCAACTTTCAAGGTCTTCTAAAGAAAATTCAGAATGTTAACAATGATGATAAATACCTATCTACATTTGCTGAAATATAAACTACTGCATTCAGATACACATACATTTCACCAGGTCATTTTTTAATGGTCATAGAAATACCTGTCCTGCCCAAAGTTTCTTTTATCAGCTAGAAGCTCTAACTTTAAGAGGGACTAAGAGAAAACCAGAGCACCTTATCTTCCTTGAAAAGAGAATAAGGTATAATGCAGCATAGTATCAAAGGAAAGTCACCAGAAGGAACAGCTTTAAAGCAGTTTGAGGAGCTTGGATCTTCTGAGGCTCTTACTGAGGATGTGAAATTGCTGAGACAAAGTCAAAAACATTTATAGAAAAGTAAAATATTACACAGAGATATCATTGAATACAGAAGTTGTTCTTGCAATTCCACCAGTCAAGAGCTAGTCAGAGAAGTGTTCAACAAGATGTCTGACAAGATGTCCCAGGAGACATTCCAGAAGCAGTTTTGGGTGAGCACTAGAGGGTTCATCTAAATCTTGAACATCCTGAAAGACAGGCAGATGGGACTTAACTGTAATACTTCTTAGTACTATAATACCTGAAGTGCAAATCACAGAGTATTTCAAATACTCCAAGGTCGTGAACTTGTTAAGCAACCCAACAAGATGCCCAGATGGTAAACACTGAAAGTGCTTATCAAATTGTATTTGATAAATGTCCTGTTATTATATTTAATGTCTTTCAGTTTTGCACTCAAAACATATAAATCAGAAAAAATAGTGAGACAATGAAATGTCATTGCATTTTGAAAAAAAGAAGTACAGTGCAGACATATATTTTCTATTGAATTTTTATCCAGAAATGCAGCACAGAATGCAGAGAAGTATGTAGATATTAAATATCTGTATCTATACAGTACCCAAACTATTAACGTTTTGAAATATGAAGTGTAAAATATTCATATAGCTTTAATATATATGGCACTTGTAGCCAATGTAAGAGTTCAGAACATATATCATTTGAACTAGTATATGTAGTTATGTGCAGACTGAAATGAATGCTGATAAAGCTGGGGACATATAACTTATGTCCATTCTTTCATCCAGCCAACTAATAAACATTCATGTGTATGATGTATGTTCTTGTGCATATGTGCTTTCATGAGGTGTTTCACATAAAAAGCATTATCACGGTTATATCAATGAGATTATTAGATGTGTAGTATGCTCTTTCCTGCTTCTGAATGTCTATAACTACCTTGTAATGCAGTTTCCATAGACTTTCTAGTTTTATTTAATTACTACTTGAAACAGAGTTATACAGTACAATCTTGTCTTTGGCAGTTGTTCTGTGTTAAATGCACAGTAAGCAGGTTATCTTTAAAAATGAGTGTGTCAGTATTTAAACATATCAAGGACAGCTTCTTTAAATCCTTGAATACAAATTTCAATTTGCTACGTATAAATCAAATTAAAACAGCTTCAAACTCAGTGCACGCAACTTGCCTACACATTGCCTCACACTGAATGACAGTTCCAGTTGACACCATTCATTATCAGACCTTTGCGCATGCAACCTGTGGCAAATCAGCATTCAGCTAGCAGGTTCCCTGATGGCATCCTATAATCTGATTTTCCTGATGTTGTGAATAGTGTTGAGAATTACTTGTCTGAATGCAAACTTTGTAGTGAAACTGCCTAGTCCTATGATAGCAATAAAGAATCAGACAAGAAGCTGCTCTATAGGCCAGAGTAAGGGAATGTGTCCGAAGCTTCATAGGCCATAGCATGGCTGACACTGTATCTTTCTGTCCTGGTACATTTCCATTGTGGAAAATATTCAGGGAGAGTCATTCTGATCTCGTTCTGCCTAATAATTATTTCCAGTAGGGTACTTTTTCAAAATGCTTCAATAAGATCTGATGCACCAGTGATGTAGCGGGATAAAGCTCTGACTTCCATATGACTTGAATTTGATTAGCAGCAATTGCAGCTGAAGGACAGTTAGGGAGTGGTGCATGAACCTTAGCTGGAAGAACAAGTTGAAAGTCATTTTGCATTGCCTGGCAAGCCCAATAACAGCATCAGCATGCTAGAGGAGGGCACTTAGGGCTATAGAAAAACCTGCAATCTGCAAAATTATGACTCCTCACTAGGCCCCTTTCCAATCTTGGTGACTCATTCCTCACACTACTTAGAACCTGCACATGAGGACTGGGACATCCTATATGTATGGGCTCACCCAGTAGGGAGTCACTTCAGCTGTCTCCAGTACAGTGAGGGAAAACAGGATTTGGAAAATTTGGGTGGGCTTGGCATGATGGCTAAGTTTTTCATTTCATAGGCACAAGGTACTGAGTTTGATTCTGACCTTGGTTATTGGTTAGACTTAAAATGTCCCATCAAGGAAGTTGGCCTTGTATTCATCTATGAACTAAGAAGAGCAATAGAAGAAGCCTGAAGACAGTGATATTTGGGGCATAAAGCATAATAAAAGATATGAAAAATAGTGACCAGTGTTTTTTTTTCAAAGCAAAAGCATAATCAACCTCTTATTGAAACAAAGTTGCTAACTCAACATTCTTAGTATAGTTGAGGTTTGACATTGTGCATGTTCACTCTTTTTTCAATTATATCTAAACCAAAACTTTTGCATGTGTACTTTTATCCAGTTACATTTATTGTCTCTGTGCTGCCATAACAATAATTAAAAACATTTCTAAATGTAAACATTGCTGAGGTTCCACAGAAATAAAAGTGTCATATGGTGAAACACCAATATTATTCGATGTAAAGTACCAGAGGGTATGAACTGCCTTTGATTTTATTCAATCTGTGGGAAAATGGCACGTGGAATAAAACACATTATGTGATATGGTAACACCTTAAATGTTTTTAGATACACTGGTCTTCTTGTTGTATTCTTTGAAATTTGGTCGCAGTCCATATCTGGTGGGGTCAGAGAAAAAGATCTGTCAAGAAACAGGGTCTATATCCGACCAGTGAATTATTAATATAACAGACATTGTGATATAATACATGAATCTGGTTTTGTTGTAGCCAAATTAGCATAAAGGAAAAAAAAGAAAAAAAAAGAGAGAGAAAGTGAAACAAACTCTTGCACTCTGACCCTCCACAACTTTAAATATTACATATTTGGAAGAACAAAACTCCTTACTGTAGTGTGACTTGATGTTGCCCCATAATGAAGAACATAAAGCCACTTATCCATGTAGTATGTAAAAAAAAAAAAAAACCCACCCCAGGTCTCTGTATATACAACCTCTTAACATCATACAGCACTGAAGAAAAGAGCAAACTTCTTAATCCATTCCTACCAAATCAAAATGAATAACTCCTGCCAGATCTGGTGAAAGGGATACTTAATATAAAATATCCAATAAACCAAGTATTGACAAATCCACGGCTGATGAAGCATAGCCATGGATTTTGCAAATTGAGTTCATACAGCATGGCCATGTTACTGTTTTCTTAGTTTTCTAGGTATGGCATTCCATAATTATTAAGTAGTGTGGTAAGGGAGCATTTAGTTGGAAAGACCTTTCACCCTTAGTCATTGCTAAAGGTATTTGGTGTGTAGTTATCATAATCTTCAAAATATTTTCCATAGCTTTCATAGACAGCATCACAGTATTCTGGCCCTAATACTTTCTAGGAACATAGACTCTGAAAAAAGGGCATTATAAGTTTAGGATCTCACCTACAAATGTAAATTTCTTTAAAAAAACATCAATATTAGCTGACAAAAAATTGATATAGGTAAGTGATTCCCTGAAAAAATCAAAGCTTGCATAGCAAAATTTTGTTTAATTTTATTTTATTAACACTGACCTTGAAATTGAGGCCCTTATACTTACAAGATCTAAAGCTAGCTGACATCTGTAAATTAAATATAATTTTCAACTCTTCATTCCAAAAAGCCTAATAAGGAAGGATCATTTTGCTTCTATACTGTCTATGATGTAATGAAAATAGATTTTAGATTTAAAAGTGTAAGACTAATATTTAAAGTTAAATAGAAGTTTCTTGGTAAATTTTCTTTGTACTAACACTATCTCTCTTAATTAAATCTTTCTTAGAATATAAACAAAACAATTTGTATTCCAAAGGGAATTTACTAAATGTTTTATATAAATTGACCATAGTATACCTCCTTCTGGCTGAAGTTATGTTTCAGAGCAAATCTACTTATGCTAAGGTTTTATTAATCATAATATCTATATTTTTAGACAAAGAAAAATCATTTGGGGTTATTGTACCTAGATCTTTCTAGTAAGCTACTTCTTCCATAATCTTGTAACATAGAAACATGTGTGAAGACCGTGCCCTGGCCCAGCAATCAAGGAGCCTCAATTCTCACCACTAACACCAAGGAGGTCATCTCCTAGAAGAGGAAAGGATAACTAATACACACAGTAAAGTACAATTTCCCTTAAGTGCACATAGAGATCACAGTTAGTCTGGGGCTGGTTGCTCCCTTGCTCTCCATGTCCCCAATAAGACTCCTCACTGGCACAGCTATAGGGTTCAGATCTCAGCCTAGCTGGCAAGCTAACCTCCAGTACCCTCTCTGTCCAACCAGTGCTTCATGTTCCTGCCCAGGTAGCTGACACACCACCCATATTTTGAGATAAGTATTTATACAGCTTCACAGGCACTCCTGGGAAAGGCTGACACAGATTCTCCAGCTGTGCCCCTTTACCCAGACTATATGGTAGTAATTCCTGCCACCACCAACTTAATAATTTTCATCTACCCAAAGGCCCTTGAAATGGTGTCCAATTATTACTGTGCAATGTTATTATCCAACTGGTAATGTGACTATTCAGTCTAAGGCTTATTAGAGTGGCCTATGACAATGAACTCTATAAATATGCAATGTACTCTAGAGCCTAACTTGTCTCTACACAAACCAGCCACAGGTAAAGGTTTTTAAAATATTTAATAATAAATAATTAAAACACAAGACAATACTACTATACCACAGAGATATCTAAGAGTTCAGAACACATAGAAACTTAAAATAATACAGTAGGACAGGTTTGATGTCAAAGAAAAACACAATCTAACTTTCTAATCTTTAGCTAATCTTAAGAGAAAACATAGTGCTATAATCCCACTTACATACATAAAAAGCATAAGCAGTGCTGCGTTGATGGTCCAAGAAAAATGCTTTTAGTCTCTCACTGAACAATAGTGTTTAAAACACTAACAAACAGCTGTGCTAAGACCCTCCCAAATTACATCATTTTGACACTTCCCAGTATTCACATTACATCATCTTGACACATAGTCTGGAGTTCCCAGGCAAACTGCATTATTTAGCAAGCTAACACCTGCTCAGGAAACTACAACAATAAAAGACATTTCACATGTATACTCTAACAATTATTCCTTAAGTTAAGACAATAGAAAGAATGTGTTCAGCCAGATGCTTTGGAACTATGTTTTTTTTAGATAATTGTAACTTCAAAGAACATTTGAAATGCTTGGCTTGATTTTCCTTACAGCAGATGGCAATGTTGCAACAATCTTGAAGTTCACATTTTACAGTGTTTTCTTTCATTTAAAAACACAAGCCTGTATTTTACATTTATTTATACAAATGATAGAATTATGTATCAAATTCTATTTGACTAGGCTGGCAGCCTTTGCCCATCTTTCTCAAATCTTCACAACATGTATTGATTTTCCACTAGTAAATCACTTTGCATTAACTGGTAATAAATATTATACCACCAACAAATGCCCATTTAGTGATCGTTCATACTTCAGTGATAAAGACTCAATTATTCAGAATCGATTTGATATTGCAACATCTGGTTTACAGTCAACAGTATATTTATTTAACCAGAATGACTTTTTCATAGGAATACTCAAAATACTAAGATAAACATCTATCTACTTTTTCCAAGACATTGATACACATTCTATTAAAGCCACACATTAGGTTCTATCTGTAAGCAAATTAACTCTCCGTTTAATAACAAATGGATAGTAAGCTAGGTCACATAACACTTTGCAAATAGAAAAACAAATTGATAACAAATCAAATGGCTTAACTAGGTCCTGATAAACAGCAACAAAAGACTAACCATCATCAAAAACTATTGCAACTTGTTCATAAAAATAAATTAAGTTAGTTAATATAGACCTTACCATAAAGCACCCATGTTGAATGATATCTACAAATTCTGGACATTTCTTTTAAAATTTTATCAACGTAATAATACATCACTTAAAACACTTATAACAGATGGGCTCACTGGTTTATATCAGAAGCTTTTCCATTCTTAAAAATTGGCATAATATTAGATATCTTCCATAGAAGTGGTACTACACCATTGCACAAAAAATTATTACAAATATTCAGTAATATCATTAGGTGATAAACCTTCTAGTCTATTAATCAAAAATAGCCTATATATGATCAGGGATAATTTTATTTTATTTATTTATTTATTTTATTTTACATTTGTTGACCGGGCTAGTCTAGCTGGATACATGTCTATTTTCAGTAGAGGCCCGGGTAGAAAAGCTCCACAAAAGGACAACAGATATTAGGCTTGTTATACAAAAGAATAAAATGTACAAGTAATTACATTGTTAGGAAAAAAGAAATATCACTGTGTTATTTCTAATCATTTTAAATGAAATTGTGGATCATGGTTAGTGTTATTTCAGGGCAAGAACAACAAAGATTCAAGTTATTTAACACATCTTCCATGTTTCCATTCTTGTCATTTATACTGCAAAATAAATCATTTAAAATTTCAACCACCCTGCATGTGTCAGTTATAACTTCATTATAATAATCTGCTAATGTAATCAGTTTTATTCCTCCTAAATGTGTTAGTATAATATGCCTTTTTTTATTTTTTTTGAATAACATCATTTCATACTGAATCCTTCAGCTTTTAAACAGTTTTAAGACCATCTTTGAAACCTTATTAAGTTTGGCTTTATTTGAGATATAAAATACTTTTATATCAATAATAGCATATTTTTCATCTTGTATAATTGTATGAGTTTTCTACTCCACCATCTACAATTTTGATTATATAATTTGGAAATGTATCATAAAAAATATTGGATTTGTTAAACAAGGGCGCAAATTTCCTGCTGAATTTTCTCTGAAGTTTCTCATAATCTGATTTCCTAAAATCTAATTGTTTAATAGTTTTAAAATCGATATTGAACTTCTTAAGGAAAATGTTATAGAACAATGATCAGATATGCCTAAAGGTGATCCTCAATTTAAATCAGTATTGATTTCTGGTGGCCACTGATTCTAGGATATTATTAATATATTGTATTTCCATTCTCAACTTATTTTAAATGACAATAACTTAAAATGTTCAAGAACTGCATTGCATATAAATGTGATGTACTAAAATTCCTCCCAATTTAGAGCAGAATAATTGAAATTAGCAGAAGCACTCTGTAATAACCAAAAAAAAAATGATCATATCAGGAAACTCTTTATGGGCATTCTTATCTATATTATTTAGGTTTACAAATGAAAGCAGATGCAGAAGGAATCACCACTTGGAAATAAACCTCTGTTGTAACACAGAAATGTCTTTATTTATAAAACAAGAAATAAAATGAGCGCTTTTGCGTAGGATAACTACGCTTCTTCAGATGTAATTACAATGAAAAAAAAACATTTGTTTTATACAAAATTTTTGGTGGTCAAACCAAACAATCAATCAATTAACTGACTTAATAGATGATTAATTATTTAAAGTGCTCCTTGCTATTAAAGTGCTTAATGCCCATTGCAACAACATTTAAAAAATTTACACATTTATGTTTAAAACCTATAGTGCAAAAAGCAAGTGAAATATGAATGCTTCAACTTCATATCACAATGTATATGAAATCTCTCAACGTTGTTTAATAATAGTGAGAAATATCACTTATTTTCATGAAATTGTCAAGCATTATATTGATGTTACATATTCTTTGACTATGGCGTCTAACAACCTGGAAACAAGACTTAAAAAACAGAACCTTAAAACATTAAAACCATGCATATACAATTTAATAATATAGATTGCATATTTCGTACACATAAAGAACCTTTATAAGTAACAAAACATGGACAAAGTCATCAATAAAGGTATATATTTTCTTGTACAGTCACAGATAAAATAAAATTATATATGATTCATTCTGTGTACTTGTATATCCTATTTAAACATATATTTGTATAAATATATGAGTAGTTAATAATTATACAAATATCAAATATTATAAAATATTATAAAGTTACAGTTTAAATATTACAACCAAAAAACAAAATAAAAATGAAAAAATATAATATTAAAAATTATTGTGTATTCCTATTTATGTCAAAATGGTGTGAAAATAAATCAAATAATATTAGATATATGATAAGAAATTTTTTTAAAAATTCTTTATAATTTTCTATTATTTAATACAGGTTTAATTGAAATAAATTGATTAATGACTGGTGTAACGTGTGCTCTTAAAGTTAGTATCCACTTGAGTTCCATATAAGCCAAATGGTTAATATTATCACCTCCTCTAGGATTTGGAATAACCAGTTGTAAAACTTTGAAGCTGAAATTATGTGTTCTATTATCTTGTATGTGTTTTGCTAACGCATTCTGTTCGTTTCCTTTCTTTATATCATAAAGGTGATTATACACCCTATCTCTTAATCTCCTTTTGGTTAGGCCTACGTAAAATACATCACATTCTTCACAAGTTGCTAGGTATATAAGATTAGTGCTATCACAATTGGAGTAGCTGCTTGTTGTGAAAGTATATAAGCCATCTGGATGTTTAAACATTTGCTTTTTAGAAATATATGGACACATGTGGCAATGGCCACAAGGATAAGTTCCACTCTGAATAGGTCTATCTGCATTGCGTATATTACTTTTTTCTATACATAGTAGTTGTTTCAAATTGTCACAATTCTTATAACTAAATCTAGGATGTTCACCAACAATAGTTCTTGTAAAAGGATCCATAACAAGTATGTTCCAATTTTTATTAATTATCTTTTTTAGTGAAATAATATCACTGGTATATTTCATAGTAAAAGATAATTTATCTGTGAATTTTTCATTCCTAGATTTCCTTGTAAGAGAGATTTGTTTAACACCATTATTTACATTGTCTTTCACTGATAATGTCATATCTGTAGTTTGTTGTTTACATTTTTTAATTATTTTATTATTGTAACCTCTTTCCTTGAAGAGTGATTCTAATTTTTCTATTTCTGATAAAAGAGTGTCCCTTTCTTGACAAATTCTAGCTATTCTATTGAATTGGCTTTTAACTATTCCTGGGAATGTATGTCTAGGATGCATACTTTCATATTTCAATAAAGTGTTTCTCCAAGTGGGTTTTCTATAGAGAGAGGTGCTAATTGTTCCTTTATCATTAAACTTCAAAGATAAATCTAAAAAGTGAATTTGATCTTGTGAAGTTTCCACAGTAAACCTCAAAAAGAACTGGTGGTCTCTATGTCATTAAAAAATTGGTTAAAATCAACACTATTTCCTTCCCAAATGATAAGGACGTCATCCACAAATCTTTTATATAGTTTAATGTTCTTGTACTGTCTATGCTTAAACAAAAAATTCAATTCCCATTGATGAACAACAAAATTTGCGTAAGTATTTGTGCAGGGGGTGCCCATGGCTATCCCCCATTTTTGCAAATAATAGTTGTCCTTAAACATGAAGATGTTATTATTGAGTACGAGTTCCAACAAATGATTTATTAAAATTTGTCTACTATTACTGTAATTGGAGCATAGTACCAATACCTCTCTTATGGCTTGAAGGCCTAGTTCATTCGGAATACACGTAAACAAATTTTTAACATCCATAGTGACTAATAAATACTTTGTAGTATCTTTCTCTAGTCTAAAATCTTTAAGAAAATGTAATAATTGGTAAGAATCTTTAAGAATGTTAGGAACTTCATCAACTATCGGTCTTAAGAGGTATTCTACGAAAGATGAGATGGTCGAAGTACTCCATCTTTCACCAGATACAATAGGTCTCATTGGTACCGGCGCAATATTTTTGTGTATCTTAGGTAGACCCTTAATGATAGGAATGGTGGGGAACTCGATTAGAAAATATTCATATATTTCACAACTAATTTGACCACACATTAATAAATCATAAAGGTCTTCTTGTATGTTTTTAATTATAGTTTTAACTTGATCATTTGTAATAATTTGGTAGATACTGTTATCTGAAAGGAGGGAGGTCATAGTAGCTTCATAATCAATAGTATTTAAAACTACTACGCCCCCACCCTTATCAGCTGGCTTAATGGTAACATCAACATTTCGTTTTAACTTAATAAGTGACTTCTGTTCACTCTCTGTAATATTAAAATAACTACATCTTTTTTGATTTGTTGCAAAAAATTCATAAAAATCTTTCTCACATAGTTTCATAAAACATTCTATGTTGTATGGAATAATGGGGATAAAGCTACTTTTACATTTAAAAAAAAAATGTATAGTGTCAGTTTGCATAGCCACTTTGTCTTTAAAAAACACTTTCAGTGCTACATTACGACAAAACAACCTAAGATCTGTTAAGACATCACTTAGAAAACTGTTTTGCGATGGAATAAAATTTAAACCTTTGTTTAAAAGTGAAATATCTGACTCAGTAAGTACTACATCTGACAAATTGTATACTAAACTATTCAGTTCCTTTGCTTTCTTGTTGTCCCGTATTTTTCTTCCAATCCTTTCCTTTTGCGTGGTCCCCTGCTGTTTGAGTGACCTCTCCAGCCCATTTGTTGTTTTACAGGGAAAGGTAAAAAACGCGTGTTAACAATGGCTGTATCTTTAGGTTTTGCTCCTAACATATTGGCTGAATTGTAAATTTTTGCCGCTTGTTGATTAGGAGGTGGAGTGTCACTGAGAAGATGGGCTCCATTAGTATTATTCAACAAAAAGGCTGTTGAAGGTATTTCATTACTAGGAGCCTTGCTAGAGTTAGAAGCTGATGGTGTTATTAATAGTTCATTAGTCGCACTGACAATTACGGTGCTTTCATTAGCTGGTTAATAAAAATATTGGATTTGTTAAACAAGGGCTCAAATTTACTGCTGAATTTTCTCTGAAGTTTCTCATAATCTGATTTCCTAAAATCTAATTGTTTAATAGTTTTAAAATTGATATTGAACTTCTTAAGGAAAATGTTATAGAACAATGATCAGATATGCCTAAAGGTGATCCTCAATTTAAATCAGTATTGATTTCTGGTGGCCACTGATTCTAGAATATTATTAATATATTGTATTTCCATTCTCAACTTATTTTAAATGACAATAACTTAAAATGTTCAAGAACTGCATTGCATATAAATGTGATGTACTAAAATTCCTCCCAATTTAGAGCAGGATAATTGAAATTAGCAGAAACACTCTATAATAACCAAAAAAAAAATGATCGTATCAGGAAACTCTTTATGGGCATTCTTATCTATATTTGGCGTATGATAACATACTACAGATCTAACAATATTTAGATTTAGAAAGGGTTCAACAACAAATATTTCAGTTTCATCAACTAAAATTAATGTTAATGTAAAAAAATAAAAGAAAATGTTAATGGAATAGAACTATGAACTAAAACCATAATACCACCATATTATGAATTTCTTTGCTAAAGGAATAACAGTTATAGTTTGGAAAGCAAATATTAGGAAGAGTCCAAACCTTAGTAACTGCTATAAAACTATACTTTTACTTAACTAGTGATAAATACAATCCATCTAGTTTATTCCCCAAATTTTGAGAATTAGACAAATAACATTTCAAAGTATTATAAAATCCCCTTCTTCTAAGTTCAATCCTGTGTGTGTCTACTAAAAAAGCAGTAATATGGTCAGATATTCTACTTGATAAAAATTCAGCCCCATAATGACTTAAATAAAGTTTATCAGGACTAAACATT
>NC_056729.1:834691943-834731943 GCF_019279795.1 Protopterus annectens | reverse complement strand
GGTGTTGCAAGGCATGAGTGCAATGGTAAGATGAAAAGGCAACTGAAGAAAAAGGTGTTTATATTTTTAGTGATGTGCTAGAATACAAGTAGGATAGATGTATGACAGGAGTCAATAATGTGCCTTACATAGGATTAATGATAGTTAATCATCACAGAAATTGTAGTTTATTGGTCATTTGGGCAGTTTTTCCATCTCTTTTAACTTTCTGGTTTAAAGATTCATAGGTTCATAAGTAAGTACCAGGTATCAGCCCTAGGGCCTATATAAGCCTAGCCAAAAGAGGTTCCCTGGCTTTTGCCACCCAAGAAAATTATTTTCCTGTACTCCTGTCGAGCAGAGCCACAGAACTGATCCCCAGAGAGAATTTCCTGTTTCCCATCCAATTGTCAAGATTTCTCTTAAAGTGGGCTAATGAGGAGCTTTGCTTGACATGAATGGGTTACGTTCATAAATTAGTACCAGGCTAACTGTTTTTGGGCCATTCCAAACCCAGCTAGTTACCCCTTGTGAGAATCAAACCCTACACCTTGTGCCCATAAGGTGAACACTTTAACCATTATGCCAAACTTCCACAAATGTCCATTCCAAGTCTTGAACCCAGGATGCTGTACACTACAGTCAGAGAACATACCATCTGACCTGCCCGTGCTTGCGTGTATGTGTGCTTGTTTAAGCTCTGTGGATCCAGTTTTGGCATCCTACAGACTGAAAGAGCATCAGGAAGGTGAAAGAGATAATCTAAATGCCTCCATTTTGATTTTTTCCTAATTTACTGCTTTCTGCATTTGATTTTAGTCATTTTTAATTGCATTTATTTAAACTGTATTTGGTTTAATATTGCTACACATTCAAATGTACTAGCTTGCACTGCATTTGAATTGTTTTTACTGCTGTTATAGATGCTTTTCTGTAAAAAAAAAGTTCTAAACTTGTTTCCCACCTTTCCTGTAACTAGTCTAGTCCAGATACAGATATGCTGCACCCAGGACTGTTTGTAAGCTTCTGAGCCCTGCAAGCCTTTCTGTGTTGGAGGGAAGCCTTCTAGCTTGTCAGTGGGAGTGGCAAGCACTAAGTAGCCTATCTACCACAAGAGGAGTGTTTTTTCCCCAGAAATTGTAGTTTATTGACTGGGCAGTTTTTTCATTCCTTTAAACTTTCTGGTTTAAAAGCCCACATTTGTGCTTGTTTAAATTCTGTGGATCCAGTTTTGGCATGCTGCAGACTGCAAGAGCATCAGGAAGGAGAAAGAATACTCTAAGTACCTCCATTTTGATTTTTTTCCTAATTTACTGCTTTCTGCCCTTGTTTTTAGTTGTTTTTTTTTAATTTAACTGCATGTATTTAAGTTGTATTTGCTTTAATATGGCTGCACACTCAAAATGTACTAGTTTGCACTGCATTTTTAATTGATTTTACTGATGTTTTAGCTGCTGTTCTGAAAAAAAAAATTCTAAGCTTGTTTCTTGCCTTTCCTGTAACTAGTCTAGTCCAGATACAGATTTGCTGTATCCAGGACTGTTTGTAAGCTTCTTATCCCCCTAAGCCTTTCTGTGTTGGAGGGAATCCTTCTAGCTTATCAGTGGGAGTGGTAAGCATTAAGTAGCCTATCTGCTACAAGAGGAGGGGTTTCTGGCCCAGAAATTGTAGTTTATTGGCTGTTCGAGCAGTTTTTCCATCCCTTTCAACCATACCTCTCAACCTGGAAAGATCAAAAACCTCTACAAAGACCCATGGAAAATAGGTACAAATCTTTATGATGATTAACATAAATTTTGCATGCATAATTATGTGACCCTACCCACTCCAATGGAATTGTGGGACACCAACATTCAAACTCATACTGAAGAACAGCCGTCTAAAATATGGCCCCAGAACCAGTAGTAAATTGTAACCATTTTTTTGGTATGTGTAGCAATGATGTTCACTGGGAAGAGAAAATATGATGAACCTTAGGATTTTGTTTTTGGTGACTTGCAGTATGTGGGTTTTATGGTAAAAGTAGGGTATTTAGTGGTGGGCAATATTCTAATCTTAGCAAAAGAATATTATAGTTTGCTAGGACCTCCAAAAGTCATTCTCCATGGCCTACTGATCAGTGATGTAGCTAGCGTTAGTGCCACCGGGGCTGTCTTTGTGTTTGTCACCCTTCCTCCCTCACAAAATCATGGTCGAATGGGGCCCCCATACACAGCCCTCTCCCCTGCAGCCATTCCAATGTCCCACTACTTGGCTATTTTGCCCTATTTACCATAAACACTGTAATGTGCATACTGCTGTATGTGGCACTGCTAACAAACATGTTACCTTAAAACTGTCCCCTAGGACCTAAGCTGGCACAGAAAATACTTTGAGACAGTTCTCAGACACCTACATGTCCAGTCCAAGCAAAACAAAAAGGAACAAAGGAAGGGGCCAAAAATTGCTGCTTATCTTATGCACTGTTCCACAATAGTGCATGACTGGACTGCTTACTGAAATCTGCCTTTGTCACAACAGAACAAAGGGCTCAACTCATTTAGTCATAAATGAAGTGGCTTATTAATGATAAAGATAGAGCACTCAGCTCTGTAAGAAAATTAGTATTTCTGGCCAAAAGGTTACAAATGATGCATGTAAACAAAATAAATAAATAACATTGCCAAATCTCAAAGGCAAGATCATAACCTTCCACCTACATCAACCATATGACAAATTTGGACCACTTTACAAGTCTTAATGACTCAGTCCTTCTGGCTTCTCCTCACACAGCTTGCAAGCATGCAAAACACCAAAGAATAGTTTGTGGAAAAGCACATCCAACATTTTTTTCATAAGTAAGTCTGTACCTTAGATGCAAGATAAAATCATACAGCATTAAAATTTTAGCTGCATCAAAACATCATGTTATCTGATATCAAAATCTCTCTGCAGTAAACAAAGAGTGGAAAGCCTAATCCATAATGATGAATGAAGAAAAATTCTATCTTTCAAGTACACAAATAATAATTTTATTCAATGAAAATACCAGGAGGCTGCACTAGAAACATGCCCAATGAAACACACGTGGAGATTTTCAGGAATCAGACACCCACTCCGCCCCCAACCAAAGGCAAATCTTGTATCACAGGCCCATGAACTGGTAGAATGTTGGCATCACATAGTGTCATTCTAGGATACACATTTCTGAAGCAACCAAAAAGAAATAAGCTACAAGAAACTTCTGGAAACACAGTACTGGACAGTAACAATATTATAGTCACCAGTACTAGCACACAATTGCAAAGTTTAGTTTAGAGTGATGTGAGTTAAATATCACAACCACAACACTTCAAACTGCAACAGATTTGGTGACTGAAAGCTGGAAACCAACAAAAGTAATATGGGTTTGTTTTCCATTGAATTTAAAGCAGCTTTTAAAACTGTTTTTCTCCTTACCCACTCTTCATTTTAATTTCACCTGCTATCCTATGTTGCTACATCTATTCTAGTTATAACTTACACACACAGAATACACTTTTCTGCATTCATATACACATAAGCAATTTAGTGTGGAGACTAGATGCAAAGTAGAAGAATTGAGGCAATGCACTTACCCTCAAGAAGACTGTTATTTAGGGAGTGCTTAATCAGCAGTAAAATTCAATCATTAGAACAGAAAAAGTCCATCTTTCACTGCCGTCCAAAATACGTGCTTTTAATCTAAGTGACTGAATATAGAATCTACACACTTGAAACAACCCCTGTCAAATAACCTCTCTGTCAATGTAACACCCAGCTACAATACACAGAACTTGTACTCACTGTTTGATAGCTTAATTCAGTAATTCAGTGATAAACTTTGGAGCCAAACAACCTAACCTCTTGTGTTGCTGAAGTTAATTGACAACATACTTGGGGAGGCAGCAGAAGTATGAAAGCACACTTATCAAAATCATTAATTAAAGCACAAACTAATTATTCAGAACAAGAGCACCCATTTGTTACCTACATGCCCTAACTGTGGCATGAAAGTGCATCTCCTGAGGAGAGTATTCAAGTTCGCTTTCATTTTCAAAATAAAATGAAATAAAGAGAATATAGTAAGTCAGTATTAACCACCCTGTGAATTGTGAGAGATAAATCACACACACAGAGAGCTGTTAATAAATCTCACCTAAAGACCATTTTCTAAGTGTAGTCATAAATGTCTTTATAATGTGCGTGCATTGGTTTGCCCGTGCGCACGTACCTGCTGTACTTTTAACGACCTGCAGGAGAAACTTAGTGTATGTGTAGAGACCCCACCCCCAAAAATGTATGCACATATATGTATATGCATGTATATAAATATATATATATATATATATATATATATATATATATATATATATATATATATATATATATATATATATAATATTTTTGACAGCTAACCCATCTTTTCTATATTGTTTGTTATGACCATCCTGCCCTGCTTATCTTAAATAACTCATCCTGGAATAGGACAGGAAACAGGTAGCTCAAAATGTCACTTGCATTATGGGAAGTTATTTAATTTCTACGTTCTTACATATTTGTAAACAGTAAAGCCAAAAGGAATGTTCACAGCAGAAACAGTAAAAATAAATAAATAAAAGAAGTGTAATATTATAATAAAAGCACTTTTACAGATATCACTTTTGAACTAGATCTGCTGAATAAAAGTAAGAGGTCTTTGGTAGATTCGATGTCGTATACTTCTGAAACTCCATGGGATCATAGGAGGTTACTAGGCTATTGGCCCTGAGGCCCTTATAAACCTAGCCAAGAGTTTAGCCCATGTTTAGACAAATCAGCACCTGATGCCCCTGCCCAGCAGGTACATGGGTGGAATCTCAGGGGTATATTTTCTGTTTCCCATCCAGTTATCCAGGTTGCACTTAAACAGGGGTAAAGAGGTACTTGGCTTGATGTGGAGAGGGAGTCTATTCCATAGATGGGAGTCTCTGGGGCACAAATCTGTCCCGCCAACAAGTCTTGTTGATGTCACAGACCAGGTTGAAGCCACGCGTGTAGGTTACTGAAGTGGAGCTTGACTTAAGGATATGCAGCAGTCCCATCAAGGTGGTGTCTGTGATTGCCTTGTACACCAGACAGAGTCACCTCTGAGGAGTCTGTATGAAATTGAGTAGAGGGATAGGGCTATTAGCCTATCTGTGTATGGGAGATGTTTGAGGTCCTGGATTCTCCTGGTGAGGAACCTCTGTGGTCTCCCCAGCTGCTGCATGCATGCTTTCATGCCACCTTTTAGTTGCTGTCCTTTCATGCCACAGTTAGGGCATGTAGGTAAAAAAAAAAAAAAAAAAAAAATTCTACATTAAATACTATTGCATTTATTACTTTTGATTAAAATATATTTAACCTGATTATAACCTGAAATTGTATAATGTTACTCTGTAATCATCATGTAATCTATGTGTGGAACTTAATCTTTGTATAATCTGGATGTGGAGCTTTTCTCCCCAGGACTCCATTGAAAACGGGTTCCTTGGGCCCAATGGACTATCCTGGTTAAACAACTGCAAATAAATAAATAAAATAAAAAATGTGCTTTGCAAGGTACATGCCTAAAGGGGCATTGTACAGAAAATAAATAATCCATTCTGTGTGCCTATACACTTCAGTTAGCTTAGCTTCAGTTACTATGCTTCCACAACCTTCATATCCCATCAGTTCCACACCCAGTAGCTCAGCGGGTTACCTAGTTGATAGCAGGATTTTTATTACAGCAAGCTAAAACTTGTGAATTCTTCCCCAAAAAGATATTTTCCCCACTCTTTAACTTCTCAGGAAATGCAATACTGGCTTTTTGTTATGATACGTCCTGATTTTAAGCAGATCTCAGAGACAGTCACGAGTACCTTACCCAACTAACTGAGTCACATCTAATACAGAGCAATGCAGAACTGCAAATGTTAAGTCTAGCTTTCCTTACTCCAACAGCTAAGTACAGCGCTCCAAATTGCAAACAAAAAATGTTCACAGAAACACATTCAAAACAACTCTAATCAGGTTTCCTAGGACTACTAAAAATGTTTAGTTAACTTCACATCTGACATTCCTCCTTTTAGTTGCTGTCCTCCCCCTTATTCTTAATTGCATTCCGCAGTAACACCACTACCTCCACATGCCATTTTAACAAGAGAACCATGTTATAAAAAGGGAGAAATCCTTGGGTTATTACTAGTCTTTGCTCACAATTTAATGCATAACCTATTGTTTCTTTGCAGTCTCTTCTAACATTTTTTCTTGAAAATTTACTAATGTTCAAACGTTATAAAAATGTATACATTCCTTGTCTTCTTCACATACACTCTATATAATAACTTATGCAAGCCCTTTGTTAGTTTTGTTGTCAGTTTCAACAAATCAATGTATTCCAGCTGTGGACTGTCTAATCCTGAGGAAAACTGATCTCTAGTGTACATAGAAACTAGGACTCCTGCAAAAGCCCTTCACTTAGGCACACCACCACTTTCTGTAGCCCTTGTAGCTTAAGTCATTGGACACAATATCCTGTATTTATGTTACATACATAAATTTACAGATAATAACTACAGTATTATATTCTCTACACCAGAAAATTAAAATTTACAGTAAATAAGCATCATTATTATCAAACTAACTTGTATCAAAGAAAATTGCTTGACAAATTAAAATCTTAATGAAAAAAGCTGTTAAACTGTGTTACTGCACACTGGATAGTGCCCACCTACTTAGCCATGAGAAGCTCTACCAACTCAGAAGCATCAGCTACATATAACTGCAGAAGCAAAATCATGTGTTCACTTTCACATGACAAGCAACTATGCTTGTCGAAATGGTACACACTTCCTTTCTGAATCTCCACCTAGAAGAATGACATGAACATATACATATTGTTTTAACAATAACATAGCTAAGCTTAAGTAAAGAAAAACAGACACTCAGAATGTCCTCAACCAACATTTTTTTCTGAAAATCCCAAAGATGGAAACAGTACAGCAAGTCCAAAACACACTACATCACCAACTTGCACCCTGCTCCTTTATTAAAGATAAGAATAAAATTCTCTGATTTAACAAACCTTGCGAGGTCATTCACTTGTTTTCTGAAAAGGAGCAACAAGCATGATTGATCTAACTCATCTCAAAACCAACACCCCCACCCTACAAGTTATCTGTGAGGGGGTTCAAACGGGACTGGGATGAATAAACTGACAAGCAATTATGGCAAATAATGCTCAAGATCTTCCTCCTCCACCACCACACAGGAGGAAGCATCAGATAGATTTGGTGCTTGCAAAAGGTAGGACAGCTGCAAATTTACAAACCACTATAAGCTGATACTACCATCTGAAGTCATGGTGGACAGTGCGAGTAGCCACAAACTAAAAAAAACACATGCACTAGTTAATACTTAAATTGCAGGGATGACAGAACTGAGAGGGGGAATATGTTGTGCAGGACGGGTTACAAGGGGGTGGGGCCTGCATCCCCAATAAGCAAATTAAACAAAATATAAACAAGCCAAAACACCACCCCTCCCCCAGGCTACCAATTAAGTTCCTGTGTTGTCAGCTCTCCCTCAGGGCCACCAGCACCTCATCTCTGTACCAATGGGCTGCACTGACAAATGCACAGGCTTAGTCAAAGCCGCGATGTTTCCTGAACAGTACCACATCTAATTTAACATGGCACACCTACCTGGTCTGTAATGTTGAGTATTCCCATCTCCCAACGTCAGTCAGCATGGAGCTTTGTCATGAGGTTACAGGCCTGGATCCAAAGGTTGTGGCTGCAAGAAAGCAACACTATCTGCCACCTTTATCATGCTGTTTTTGCCTCTATGGGTGTGTGTGTAGAATTTTTACCTTTATTTGGACATGATCTCATCAGTCACCTAGACCTTAATATGTCTCCAGATGTTGCTTCACATACAAATACATAATTTCAGCTGTTGCAACATCATCATCATAATACAAAGTCACTATTTTTTACAGTAGTTTACTTCTAACAATGAAAGAGCATAGAAGCCTAAAAGTTTCAGAGTTCCTTTGATATTAAGTGCTATACTATCTGCTAAGTGAAGTGAGTGAAGTATTTAATTTACTATGACATGAAATACCCTAGTATAATCTGGCCACAGTAAATTACTTACCTGGAAGAAAGAAGACAAACAAAACCCTGGACCGGTAAAGTTAAACTAAGTAGTAATGTTCCTGACAGGCTGTCTGCCCCGTGCTGATATCATAGCGCATGACCTGCACATGATGACGTCAGTAACAGTACAAAAAAATGGGAAATTCGGAAATGAAAGAGGCCATCAGGGAATTCATGTTACCCCAATATTTTGACCTCAAAACCAGTATTTACAGAGGAATTCAGTATGGTTGAGAGGTATACTCAACTTTCTGGTTTAAACGCTTACGTTTGCATGGCTTTGCACTTGTTTAAGCTCTGTGAATCCAGTTTTGGCATCCTGCAGACTGCAAGAGCATTAGGAAGGAGAAAGAGATACTCTAAGTGCCTCCATTTTGATTTTTTCCTAATTTACTGCTTTCTGCACTTGTTTTTAGTCATTTTTTAAATATAATTGCATTTATTTAAATTGTATTTGCTTTAATATTGTTACACACTCAAGTGTGCTACTTGTTTAAGCTCCACACAGTGGCACCGAGCTGAGATAAACTATTACTGGTGCCAGAAAGTCTGCTCTTCAGTTTTTCCCATAGATCTTGCTAGTTCTTTCTCTTTCTCTCTCTCTCTCTTGCACTTCAAATAGCTTAATTGCTTTGCACTTCAACATGTTTTGTAACAATTATTGTAGCACACCTAAGCCTCATGTACACAGACAACCCTGTCCTCTTACCTCCCAACACTCAGACTTGTGAGAGATGCACTTATATCAGTAAACTGGAAGCTATGCACTCTCCAGCCAAGACTGAACTAGCTGGTCAAGAGGAGAAGGTCACCACCTGCACCACACCACATGGAACACATAGCCCTCCAGAACACCCACCATCACAGATCTCACATAAAAACACAAGCCACACACCCACTTTCTAGGTGGCTCTCAATAGAAATTTACCCAAACAGTAGAGACCTTCAAGACAGAAATGCAGTTGACCACCACAACACAGCATAAACCACAGGGCACATAGTTCACCTCCACAGTGTACCTCTCAACCTAAGTCCTTAAGGCTAAACACATTGCCCAATACACTAATCATAGGTGACTCAATAGTGAGGCACACAGATGTCCCACTCCCTAGGTTGAATAAGGAGAAGGTAACAGTCAGCTATCAGGTGCCAGAATCTAACACATAACACATCCACTCAGGTCACTCCACAACAAGTACAAGTATGACTCTGTCATTGTGCATGTGGATGTGAATGACCTCCCTATACTACATGAAAAGAGGCATGGTGGAGCTCTTAGATTATGTGGCCTGGGCAGGTATAACCCTAGCTCTGAGCAGTATTCTACCATCACCCAGAATGATACCACAGTACAAACAAAAAATGACTGACTTCAACAATTGGCTAAGTTTCTGGTGTCATTCTAAGGGGATCCAGTATCTGTCTGCTTGGGATGACATGATTGACAGACCTCGATGTTTTGCCAGAGATGGCCTTCATCTGTCACCCCTGGGTTTCTGGGTACTGGCTAAGGCTCTTGTCACCCCTCTAGTGTCTTTTAGGTGATGTTCCAAAGACCAAATTACTATTGTAACAGCTATAAATAAATGCAATCTGAGGGTCATGCTGCTCAAGTGCTAGAAGTCTAAATCTTAAGAAGCACTCGCTCGAAGCACTCCTCAAAATGGAGAACACTGATATTTGTGCTGTAACAGAGACCTGGTTTAAGTGACAGAAAGCACCACTGCACTACCAGGCTACAACTCATTCCACACCTTCCGGCCTTAAAACATGGACCAAAGTTCCAAAGGCATTGGTGTCTCCATATTCATAAAGGATATGCATACCTCCAGACTAGTAGCCCAGCATAAAGCATCTGAAATACTTCAGGTACAACTAACATTGGGTAAGACAGTGATCTAGGTCATAGCCTGCTATAGGTCAGCAACCATGTCCCTAGACTCTCACTCCACGTTCCTAAGCACCCTGGAATCTATCAAGGTCCAACCCAACACTCTCATACTAGGAGACTTCAACTACCCCTCTATCAACAAGGAAAACTACTCAAGCACCAATATACTGGCCCAACGCTTCCTGGAATTCATCAATTCTAATGCCCTGGACCAGCTCCTATTGACCCCCACTAGAGGAAGCAATATCCTTGACCTGGTAACTACTAACATGGGCAACTGTTGCTCTACACCAATAGTCAATCCCTCCCTGGTCATATCCAACCATAAAGTAATCACCATGGAAATCCACATCTCCTCCACATCCCCTGCAAAGGTAACCACCTTGAAAAACTTCTCCAAAGCTGACTTTGGGCTCCTAAAATCAGAGGTGGCTAACTTCACGGCAGCCATGCCAATGGAAAATAGCTGCATGACTGCTGAATCATACACAATGCACTCTATGAACATATACATAAATGCATGGAACTAGCCATACCCAACAGAACCAAGATGCTCTCCTTCAAAAAAAGGAAGCCAATCTGGTGGTCCCTTGCCATTAATAAAGTCTGCAACAGAAGGAAAAAACTATTGCCGAAAAAGATGAAGTCCCAGGACTGGAAAAACTTCCTTATTAGCCTCAACAAAAAGTTGAGATCCCTCATCAAATCCTCCAAAGCCAGCTATGAAGGCAGAATTGTGGCAGACACTAAAAACAATCACAAAGCCTTCTATAGTTATATCAAGAACCTCCACTGCAATACCCAGATTTTCTCTGAGTTACTGCACAATGGTACTGCCTGTAATGAGTGAACAGATACTGCCAACTTACTGGCCCTTCAGATTCAGTGCCAACTTTACCCCTATCTTCCACCCTAAAGGACCAATAACAATACCAGATGAATGCCAGGCACCCAGTATTACTGCAGCACAGGTTAAAGCTGCATTGTCCAAGGCCAAGAATACAGCTTCCATGGGACCCGATGATATCCCTGGTTGTGTTCTACATGAACTACAAACCGAACTGGCACCATATCTATGTGCCCTGTTCAGTCACAGCCTCACCTCAGGCTTTGTCCCTACTGAATGGTGCACTGCTACAGTCATCCCTCTCCCTAAAGAGGGATCGACTACAGACCCTAGGAATTATCACTCCATTAGCCTGATGAGTATGATATGTAAAGCTATGGAGTGCATAATCATAGGTCTGATTAACAAAGATATAGGAAATCTCCAAACTCTAGACCCCATTTCATTTGGCTTTGTGAAAGCGAGATCATGCCTGGTCTACCTGGCTGACTTCTTTGAGTCAGTCACCAGGGTTGTGGATGAAGGTAAGGCAGTGCATACAGCCTACCTCGATCTGGCCAAGGCCTTTGATACAATTCCTCTCTCTGGAATTATTGATAAATTCACCAAGGCTGCATTTTACACAGACTTCAGAATGAACTGGCTCCCCACCTAAGCACCATGTTTAATCTTAGCCTCACATAAGGCTTTATGCCCACTGAGTGACATACAAGAACAGTTAACCCACTCCACAAAAGGGGGAGCCAACACTGATCCTGGGAACTATCACCCACTTAGCCCGATGAGCCTGGTCTGCAAGGCCATGGAACGTATCATCATGGAACTCATAAACAAAGACATTGGTAACCTCCAAACTCTGGATCCCACCCAGTTTGGGTTTGTGAAAGGTAGATCATGCCTCCTGAACCTGATCGACTTCATTGAGGCAGTCACCAAAGCTGTAGATGAGGGTAAGGTGGTTCACACAGCCTATCTTGACCTCGACAAGGCTTTCGACACCATCCCCCATTATTTATAGCTAATTATAGCTAAACTCACTAAACTAGGGATAAATCCCTACGTCACAAGATGGGTTGCAAACTGGCTCACTGACAGAACCCACACTGTAAAAGTTGCAGACTCCAAATCTGACCTCAAATCAGTGACAAGTGGAGTACCACAGAGTTCAGTCCTGGGACCTCTCCTGTTTGTTATCTACTTCTCTGAAATACAGGCTAACAGAGAAGGCCTCTGGCTAACGACGTTCAAAGATGACTGCAAACTAGGAGCCATAGTCGAGTCCCCAAATAATGTGGAAATCCTACAGAAGGGCCTCGCTGAGACAGATGCCTGGTGTCAGAGCCACTGCCTCAAGCTCAATGCCAAAAAGTGCATTGTCATCCCCTTTGGTAAAATTTTGTATCCATGAACTACTACATAGACAGCAGTCTACCTATCACCAAATGTGTGATAAGAGTACTTGGGACCCAGGTGGACAGTAGTCTGTCCTTTGATAGTCACATCGCCACAGTAGTCAGGAAGTCCTTCTATGTGGCCCACCTCATCATAAAAGGGTTCTCATCCAGGAAAAAAGAGGTCATTGTTCCTCTCTATTCGACACTCATTAGACCCATTAAAGAGTACAATGCCCCTTTTGGAATGTACCTCACAAGACATCTGCAGCAGCTGGAAAGGCCACAGTAGTACCTCACAAAGAGGATTACTGACCTCAAACAGATGTCCTACACTGACCATCTCAAAAAACTCCAGCTTTACTCTCTAGCATATCGCCTACTCCGATGTGATCTCTGCCTAACATATAAAGCTATGTCAAACCCAGAGCTGTTGGACATGCTACACCTAAAGAAATCCCAATCCCTTTGAGCATCTTGTCACCACAATAAACAGGACATGCTGGAAGGATAGATTCCTGTTCCAGAGATGTCCCATACTCTGGAACAGGTTACCCATCTATATCAAGCAAAGTTCTTCATTAGCACTCTTCAAGAAAAATCTTGATGAGTGGATGGGAAATAGGAAATACACCCCGGGGATCACTTCTGTGTCTCTGCTCGACAGTGGCACAGGAAAATAACTTTCTTTGGTGGCGTAAGCCAGGGAACCTTGTTGGCTAGGCTTACGTAGGTGCTTGGGCCAGTAGCCTGGTACCTACCTATGAACCTATGAACCAAATTTTGCATCAACCCCTATAACACTAGGTGGGTTGCAAATTGTCTCACAGATAGAACACACAATGTGAAAGTAGCGGACACCAAGTCAGCCTGCTGAACAGATATGAATGGAGTCCCACAGGGATTGGTCAAGGATCCTCTCCTGTTTAGCATCTATTTCTCAGATGTCCAGGCCAACACAAAGGGACGCTGGCTGACCAGGTTCGCAAATGACTGCAAGTTGGGAGCCATTATTAACTCCCCAAGTGGTGCAGACATCCTACAGAAAGGCCTCACTGAGACCAATAAATGGTGTCAAAACCATGGCCTTAAGCTTAACGCCAAAAAATGCATTATCATCCCCTTTGGTAAAAACGCAGTTCCCACTAATTACCACATTAATGGAGCCCACTGAACACTGAAGGTGTTATAAGAAATCTGGGGATGCAGGGTGACAGCAAACTCTCCTTCAACCACCGCATTGCCACCATAGTCAGAAAGTCCTTCTCTGTGACATATCTCATTACCAAGGGTTTTGCATCTAAGAAGAACGAGGTCATTGTCTCTCTCTACTCTTCCCTCATTAGACCAATCATTGAGTATAATGCCCCATTTGGCATGTACCTCACTAGACGCATGCAACAGCCGGAGAGGCCACAGAAGTACGTCACAAAGAGGATCCTAGGAATTAAACACATGTCCTACATGGACAGACTCAAAAGACTCCAGCTATTCTCTGTGTCATATTGCCTACCTAGAGGCAATCTCTGCTTGACTTACAAAGCCATGTCTGACCCAGGTCTTTTAGAAATGCTACATTTAAAGAAATCCCAAGCCCTCCATACCACACACTCCAGAGACCTCAACCTCATTACCACAATCAGCAGAACATGCTGGAGGGACAGGTTCCTCACACAGAGACTGCTCATGCTCTGGAACAGACTTCCCATACATGTCAAGCAGAGGACCTTGTTTTCCCTCTTCAAGAGAAATCTTGATGAGTGGATGGGTAATAGAAAGTTCACCCCGGGATCACTTAAGTGGCTGTACTTGATAGAGGCACTAGGAACTAACATAAGGCATCAGGATGCTAGGGCACTTCTATGGGCTAGGCTTGTAAATGTTCCAGGGCCATTAGCCTGGTACACACCTATGAACCTATGAACTGATTTATTGCATATTTTTTCTTGCTAATTCAAATGAATTGCTTCATTTCTGATTTATTTGACTTAATGGCAGCTATATTGCCATTTGCTTTAATGCTACATGGACCAGATGATCACTTTATGATAGAACTATTTTAGCATATTGTATAATCCAGGAAGGTAATCCACACTGTAAAAGTGACAAGTGGAGTACCACAGGATTCAGTCCTGGGACCACTCCTGTTTGGTATCTACTTCTCTGAAGTACAGGCTAACACAGAAGGCCTCTGGCTAACAAAGTTCGGAGATGAATGCAAACTGGGAGCCATAGTCAAGTCCCCAATTGATGTGGACATCTTACAGAAGGGCCTCGCTGAGACAGATGCCTGGTGTCAGAGCCATGGCCTCAAGTTCAATGCCAAAAAGTGCATTGTCATCCCCTTTGGTAAAACTCTGTACCCATGAACTACTATATAGACAGCAGTCTACCTAACACCGAATGTGTGATAAGAGTCCTTGGGACCCAGGTGGACAGTAGTCTGCCCTTTTATAGTCACATCACCACAGTAGTCAGGAAGTCCTTCTACGTGGCACACCTCATCATAAAAGGGTTCTCAGCCAGGAAAAAAGAGGTCATTGTTCCCCTCTACTTGACACTCATTAGACCCATTAAAGAGTACAATGCCCCATTTGGAATATACCTCACAAGACATCTGCAGCAGCTGGAAAGGCCACAGATGTACCTCAAAAAGAGGATTACTGGCCTCAAACAGATGCCCTACACTGACCATCTCAAAAAACTCCAGCTTTACTCCGTAGCATATCGCCTACTCCGAGGTGATCTCTGCCTGACATATAAAGCTATGTCAAGCCCAGAGCTGTTGGACATGCTATACCTAAAGAAATCCCAATCCCTCTGAGCTACATGCTGTAGGGACCTAAACCTTGTACCACAATAAACAGGACATGCTGGAGGCATAGATTCCTGTCCCAGAGACTTCACATACTCTGGAACAAGCTACCCATCTATGTCAAGCAAAGTTATTCATTAGCACTCTTTAAGAAAAATCTTGATGCATGGATGGGAAATAGGAAATACACCCCGGGGATCACTTCTGTGTCTCTGCTCAACAGTGGCACAGGAAAATAACTTTCTTGGGTGGCGTAAGCCAGGGAACCTTGTTGGCTAGGCTTACATAGGCCCTTGGGCTGATAGCCTAGTACCTACCTACGAACCTATAATCTGTAGAAATTGTGCTTATTTCTCCCAAGTGAAATCATCCTTTTAAGATGCATACATACAAATATTTCAAGCACAGGCTTTAATGCTCTACTAGCTTGCCAGTATACCAAAGCACTTGTTCCCATAAAAAGTATCCAGGCTGTATTTAAAAATATCTAAGCTAGCACTTGCTTTAATGTAATTTAGTAGTCTGCTTCATGCATCAGCTGCTCTCTCAGAGAACCAGTTAGTACACTTTTCATTCCTATAAAATCTCCTACATAGATTGTCTGATGATTCTCCAGTACTTTTTGTTAACACCAAACATTCCCAGAGGTAGTTGTCACTAAATGCCCTATATACCAGAATAAGATCTCGTCTTAGATATCTGTCAGAGAGGCTGTACAAGTTCAGATATTTTAGTCTTTCATAATACCTTAAATTTTCACATCCATGGATACCCTTGGTATATTTCCATTGTACTATTTCCAGTTTACTCATGCTTGTTTTCTTATAGGGTTTCCATATTGTTATTCCATACTCAAGTTTGGATCTAATATAACTAACAAACAACAACTTCATTATTTTTGATTTCCTAGACTTTATAAATCTTTTTATACAACCTATAGTTCTATAACTATCATTAACCAATTTGGTTGATATGATTAGAAAAACTCATAGATGAATCTACCCATATACCCAGGTCCTTAAATGAGTCTACAGTTTCAATCACTGTGTGCTGTATTAAATATTCACCTTTCAATTTATACCTACCAAATCTCATATTTATTTTTTACATACATAGAAAAACACACATCTCTGACTCTTTCTCCCTTCTGGCTATAGCATCCTCTGCCTGGATCATGAAAACAAAAAGGTGGAGGTATTGCCATTCTGTGTGAACAATGCCTTAAACTTATCCCAGTAATAAATCCTCCCAGCTTACTCCACCCAGCTGAACTACTAGCTGCAAACTGTAAGATTAACAACCATAAGAGTATGACAATAGTAGCAATCTATATACCCCCCGGTGACAACATCCCACTCTTAGAACAAACCCTTGCCTGGCTGTCCAATAACATCATAAATGAAATTGCTCTGTTAGGAGACGTCAGCATCAGTTGTTCAGCTCTAGCATCTAAATCACCCAACTTGTCCATCAATTTTCTCAGCATATCTCTGCACACACACACACATCTTAATAAGAGAACCAACTCAGCTTCTGTCAGAGATTGGGTTTTACTCTCCAATCCCAACCTATACCACCCCCAGAAACTCTTCCTGACTGTCATCATCATCATCATCAGCCCCCTTTTCCCCATTTTTTCTACATGGGCTTGGGGTGTTATATTAACTGTTGCCAACTCTCAATTCAGTGCCATACTTCTGTCTTCTTTAACATTAATGCCTGACTGTCCCAGATCTTCTTTCCCACAATTCATCCACCTCTTTGATGGACATCCCCACTTCCTCTTACCTTCTTCCTTTCTGTCCCAAATCTTCCTCACCACATTGTCTTCTGCTTTTCTACACATGCTCCCAAACCACTGTAATCTGTTCTCTTTGATCTTTTCTGCAATTGGAGCTACTTTGGCTTCTGCTCTTATGTCCTAATTTCTTCATCTATCTCACAGTGTGCAACCTGTCACCTGTCTCAGGCACTTCATTTACATCACCTCTAGCTTCTTCAACTGTTCTGCCTTTACTACCCTGGTTTCTGTACCATACAGTAGTACTGGTCGCACCACTGTCTTGTACACCTTACTTTTCATCTTCTTTGGCATTCTTCTGTCACAGACTACACCTGACACTCTATGCCAGTTGGCTGCAGCCCATCTGATTCTAGCTTTGACCTCTTCATTCAGACTACCCTTCTCCTCAACCACTACTCCCAGATACTTGAAGCTGTTTACCTGTTCCACTATCTTCCTTTCTATCTCTATTCTCAGCTTCTTCTGATTTCCTCAATTTGTTGCCATTACCACTGTCTTATCTGTGCTTAGTTTCACCCCATGTGCCTTCAGATTTGCATTCCATTCTCCTATCCTTTGCTGAAGTTCTAGCTCAAAGTTTGCCTGTACTGCCACATCGTCTGCATACGGCAGCTTTGTTGATCTGTCCCCTCCAACCTCTTTGCTAATGTAGTCCATCAGCAATATGAATAGCAGTGGACTCAGAGCTGAAACCTGGTGTACACCCACTCCCACTGGGAACCCCCCCTACTGGTAACCCCTCTGTGAGGCTGAATACTGTTCATACTTGATTCACTGGGTCCTTGTACATAGCCTGCACTAATTCTACCAATGTTTCTGGGACTTCAAACCACTGCAGTACTGCCCAGATCAGCTTTCTTGGGATCTTGTCATATGATTTCTCCAAGTCTAGGAATGCCCAGTTGGACTCTCCCCTCATCTCTAGCTTCTTCTCAAGTATCTGTCTCAGTGCAAACATTGGGTCAATTGTGCTGCATCCTGATCTGAGTCCGAACTGCTCATCTCCCATCTTACATTCGACTACTCCATGTATCCATTTATCAATCACCTTCTCCAGAACTTTCATGCAATGTGATCAGAGTTTGATGCTTCTGTACTGCCTACAGTTGTGGATGTTCCCTTCATTCTTCTACACTGGCATGCGTATGCTTATTTGCCAGTCATCTGGGATACACCTTTCTCTCCACACTGCTATTAGTACCCTCAGGAGCTATTTCTCCACTATCTCACCCAGCATCTTTATGATATCTGCTATGAGCCTGCTGCTTTCACTGACTTCATCTTCCTTAGTGCTGTTCTTACTTCTTCTAAGGTTGGCTCCTGTTCTTCTCTCATTGTAGGCTGTTTCTGGGGCAGTACAGCTCCTATGGGGTTTTCTTTATTCAGAAGCTGCTGGATATACTCCTTCCATCTGCCTTTGATGTCCTGAGGACTAGTGAGCAGGTTGTTGCTGGCCTCCCTTATGAAGGGTGTCTGACTATCTTCTTTATCTTCCTGTCTTTGCCTTGCAACCTGATATAGTTTCTTTGTGCCCCTTACTGACTCACTTTCCAGAAGTTGGTAGAGTGCCTCTGATGTCCTATTCTTTGCTATCGCAACTTCTTTCTTAGCTTCTTTGTTAGCCAACCAGTAGTCCTTCCTAGCCTGGTCAGTGTTTTCTATCTCCCACTTCTTCCTGCACTCCTTTCTTTTAATGACTTCCTGGACTTCTGCATTCCACCACCAGCATGCCTTATGTACTGACTGTATCAGCGACCATTCTCCTATTTGTATTAAGAGATGCACCTCCCACCTACACAAGCCTCAAACAAAAATAAAAGAAGGCATAGCTTCTCAAACTTTCACCCTGAAGATTTCAACAATCAGATATCTGCCATCAGCTCGTCTTTCCTATCTCAACTGTCCCTAGATGAAGCAGTCCTCAAATTTAATTCCATATTTCCTAATATACTAAACTCCCTTGCTCCTCTCTGCATAGTAAGAGTAAAATCTCTTAAATTCCCCTGGCTATCCCAGGTTACATAAATTCTCATGCAAAACAGAGATAAAGCCTGACAACTTTTGACCAAAATTAAATTATACTCCCATCTCCAAACCTATAAAAAACTTTGTAACCTCTCCAAAAAAACAGGTCTACCTTGACAAAAATATTTTTTACCTCACACCTCAAACAGCATATAAACATAACTCCAGGAAAATCTGGAACACTATCAACTACATGCTCTACCCTGGAAACCCGGACACTCCTAATCCTTGCCTTAACAACACCCCCCTAAAAACTGCTTCCCTGCTCAACTCATACTTTATTGGTACCATCAGTAAGCTAATCCCCAACTCAACCTCTACTATCCCCACCTACCTCCCTTCAAATTCCAATCAAAACAACTCCTTACCACTCAAACATGTACCACCTAACTACATTTAATACCTCCTCAACAAACCTAAGCCCTGCTCCCCATCAGTGAACAACCTACATCTCCCCTTCCTCCAACTTGCTGCAAACCCCATAGCTCTGCCAGTTTCCATTCTTGTCAACCACGTTCTATTTGATTCCACTATCCCATCACTATGGAAACAGATCTTTATTATACCTATTCATAAAGGGGGTAACTCCATAGAACTTACCAACTGCTGCCCCATAGCTATTCTAGCCCCACTATCAAAAATACTTGGAAACTGTGTACACAAACAAATCATGGTCAATATACACCTGCCTCTTCCTCAATCTCTGTAAAGCCTTTGACACTGTCTCCCACTCTATTCTCCTCTCCAAACTAAGCAATCCTATCCTCTCTCCCACCACAATCTCTTGATTCTCCCGCTACCTCTCCAACTGTCTACAATCTGTGAAATGGCAAGTCCCTTTATCCCCCTTCCTACCCATCCAAATGGGAGTCCCTCAATGATCAATCCTCTGCCCCCTTTTTTCAACATCTTCACTAACCAAGTCTACACATCCTATCTTCTCTCCTCCCTAATTCAATATGCAGGCGACTCTACCATAATCACCACTGCTGATACTTTTTCTGATCTTCTCACACTCATCCAAAATTCCTTTAACTCTCTCGAAAAATGGCTTACCGACAATCAACTTATTCTTAATCCCAGAAAGACAAAACTTCTATTTTTTCCCAAATCTCTCACCACCCAAATGAACCACTTAACTCACTCTCTGTCACTACATTCCTCTCTTTTAAGACCCTACTTAATAATAGTTTATATGACTCTCTTATACTGACTCTACACTGCTCCAACTCAACCTTAACTTTTTGCCAACTGCCTTCCATCCCACTAATGCCAAACTTACTCACCTTACTTTTTACTTGCCAGCTACTGATCCTCTGTCTCAAGAAACCAATTCTTCTTATCTGACCCTGTAATTCATTTATGCACTTCTCTCTAGTAGGAGTTACTAGACTTAGCTAATGTCATACTTATGTTACTAAAGTGTAGTTACAGTATTTTACATTTCAAGGAAATATGAAATGTTGACAAACTATATTGCACTTGCTCATAAATACTTTGTTGTTAGTGTAGTCACTTATTTATTAGTGTAGTCATTTCTGTATATGTTATTTATTCTTGTGATACTGTGGAGCTTTTCTCCCTGGGCCTCCACTGAAAAAAGGACTTTCTGTCAGTTGGACACTACCGGTTAACAAATGTCAAATAAAATAAAATAAATTAATAAAAAAATCTCTTAAAGTGATAAATAACACCATCTAGAGGAATTTGAGGTAATGATAGCAAGGCAATTGCCTTAAAGGTTTGAATAAAGGCATTGGTGCCAAACTATTTCAAGTTCTTAGAAAAGTAACGTTGTTGGTTCTTTTTAATTTTTGTCTGACATAACATGTAAATCATTGCAAAAATAATCTGCTGTGATGAAATTCATTAACCCTCTTTATTCTAGTTACAAGTAGCCACTCAATTATGTCATCCCAAACAGATTATGATCTCCTCTGGTGGTAAGAGTAATTATTAGAGACAGGACATAGAAATTAATGAAGAGATACATGTGGCCTTCCTGTACAAGCACCCAGGCGAAATTATGATCAAATCACCCACATTAATAAGCACATTTTTTCATTTGAAATAAAACATTGAAGTTTCCATCACCTATATATTTCTGATTTCTGTTATGTGAAAATACATGCAAGCAGCAATTATGGAGTTCACCATGCTGATCTTTAAAACCATCAGAATAAATTATCATTGCTCCAAATACTGAATTTCTTGTTATCCCTTCATCTCTCATTTCTTCCTTCCTTCTGATACTTAACTCAGTGCCCCTGTCCATCATCAGGTCTGCTAGCAATGTCTTCCAGCCCCATACTATCTCCAGTTCCAGGCCGGTGCCAGAATGGAACCTGTGGGAATTGGAAATCAAAAGGGTCTTATTGACAACTTCTTCCACAAGGGGGTGCTGTAACTCTCCTCTGGGGTACATAGAAAACATATATGCCTCTCCATAAACTGTAGCATGGCAATGTGGAGCTGGTGGAATATCCTTGAATACACCTGTTGTGTCCCCCACTGCTGGCAGAGAATCCATGAGGCAGTTGCTGGAATACACCCATTGATCCCCCCCCCATTATTGGTAGAGAATCCATGAGGCAGATGCCAGGAATCCACCCAGTGTGCCCCCAATTTGTCATTGAAATGGCTCTGTGGCTAGCATTTTCAAAGTCTCATATACCTTAGTGTCCACAGAGATAGGTACTCCATACACCCCTTGGGCACATATCAAAACGCTTCTGCATGGTATCTCTGTCCACATGGTAGCAATCTAAATTTTTTGTATTGTGGTGGCCATGGAATGTCTGCTGGATGGCTTGGCACCACTGAGAAGAATAACACACTATACTGTGACTACTGCCATCAGCAACAGTCTCTTGCATACACATGTTGACTGATTCGGCAGCTACCCCATACATGTTTTCATTCTCTGTCTCTCCTAAATCCAAGATTTTGTTAAAGTCAGCTAACATGGAGGGCATATTTCCTACCAGACTATATATACATTTATGAATCACTGGGCCATATTGTTTACCTTTGTCTGCATCCATCATGTTCATAATTTTATTCAGTCCTGTGTTATTATACTGCCATTGTCATATTATGCAGGCCATGGAATTTCTCTGCTTTTGGCAATCATGTGCCATGTGTCTCTGAATCTCCTCCAGTCAGTACATAGTAACTCATCATGCAAAATCAGCTACCATGATATGAAAACTGATTCCAGATCCTATCCTTAGACACACAACTGTGCAGAAGTGACAGTTCTTAAAACTGAATGAAGACAAAAACATCATAGACTTAATACATACAATAGCCCAAAGTGTATAAAAAGGAGTAGCAGTTTTGATTTCACCAGAACAAAAAAAAAAGATATTACAGACAGATGCCATAGTGGAAAAAATCAGATAAAAAAAGAATACAGAAATAAAATAATGGATCACAAGCCCAGTTCTGGCCATAAAAATGAAAAGCAGGAGAATTGCCAGAAATTAATGAACTGTGGAATGAGCGTATTCTGTCCCTGTGATACATGGAAAGCAATTCTGATAAACCTTTGGAAAAGAGTGGAAACTACTCCTCAGGATCCAGTACATCTGCAAACTTCCTCTTATGATTTCTTAATTCTGATAAGCATCTGTTGGAATCAAAAGATTTTGTATATAAATATGATTGTATAAAACATTTTTTTTCTGTTTTAAAGAATGCCTGCTTTTGCATTTCACTAATTCGTTTATTACCTGTATTGCTGTACTATCTATTGTTATAACTTGCTTTCTAATTAACTTGCATTTGTTTAATTTACTGGAGCTTTTCTCCCCAGGACTCCATTGAAAACGGGCTCCTCATGGCCCAATGGACCATCTTGGCAAATAAACTGCAAATAAATAAAAAATAAACAATAATCCTCCAAGGCAAAGGACTTTTAGAGAAGATGCAACACTAAAACACCACAGCTGAGAAGACCTGCTTCAGAATCAGATAATGAAAGGCAGAAGAATGTGTTGGAACCCACAAATGATAATGGAGACACTGCAATGGAGCCATTGCTGAATGGAATAAGAAAATGGAAGCAAGTTTAAGCATTACGTAGAACTAGGATTTCCTTCAAAGACATACAAAGCAATACATTAACTCTGTTAGTAGATGAGTTTACACAGGCTGATTTTTCATTGGGAATTGTATTATTTCTGAGCTAAAAACCTAAAAGACCATCTAGAAAACTGATAGAAATTTTGCATAGGGCATGGGGGACATCTGTTAACTTACAGAAGGTAGTCACAAAACTGACCACTAGAAAACCTAAAAAAATGAAAAGTCCATTTGCTAAGTTTCCCATGAAACTGATATCTAATGACTAGAATTAATAGAGACACACAAAGGCTGCTGGTAGTTACTATGGAGAAATTCATGCACCAAAGCCACCTTAGGATGAGTCAATAGAATGAAATTTCAAGAATGAGAATGGGATTTTGGAAACTATTCTCTGAGTACCTTTGCAGCAAAAGTCAGAGGTAAATACTAAAATACACACTCTGAAAGGGAGGCTATTCAATGTCTTTTCTGGATCTTCATATGAGAACCAGTGGCAAAACCTCAGATTCAGACAAGCAATGGCATGAACTGAAGAATGTTGTCTGCATGACTTTCTCCACCAGACCCGTGAAATGCTTAATGCTAAGGATCCGAGATCTGTTAAAGTATGCAGCAAGGCAGAGAACATATTTTTTGTGAGCTATCCTGTAGTCACATAGTTGGGTCTTTAAGTGAGATGAAAACACATACAGCAAGTATGTAAAAGCATTTGGAAGGAAAGAGCAAACTGAGTTTACAGGGTATATCTTGAGATATTCAATGACAGGTAGTAAAAAAAGACTATGAGATTGCTTCTTGAAGTTGTAGAACAACACAAACTGCAATTGTGAAAAAATGACAATTGAGGGGAATACAGGCTGCCTTTCTAAGAGACTGAGGATTTTGGGAGTTGAATCCTAGATCATCAAAGCCTAGGAGGCATCTGTCTGCAAGAAGTTACATTATTTTACAGCAGAGTGAAAAAGAGACAGAGAGAAAAAAGAGAGTGAGTGAGTGAGAGAGAGAGAGAGAGAGATGCACAAGCAATCTGCTGAGTGAAATCCTTGGACCAGTGACTAGATATGAGAATATACATTTGGACAATATCTTTGTAGCCCCACTGTATTTCACTGTATGGTCAACAGACTGTAGTTTTCCGATACACCACAAGGTGGAGATCCTTTTCATTATTTATAACGAGAGAAAACAAAAAGTGAAAGGGAGGAGACTGAAACACAGGGTGAAGGAATAAGGAGCCTTGTATTAAAACCAGATTTTTCTAGTGTCTGGGACAGGGAAGTGAAGGGCAGATCATGTTTTACTACCTCTGAAAACCTGGTCAATAGTGATCTGTAGAAAAGTCTGGAACCAGTAACCCCATGCCTGCATCTGATCATCAAGGACAGGAATACTGTTGGGCCTATTATAAAGAAGCCATTTTCAATTTACAGATGGCTGTTGGGTGATCTCTATACTTCTCATCAGTGGAACAGCAGTGCCTGACATCCAGAATATTATCAACAGAGTGGTGAGAGGCTTTGACCTCCATTTTATACTTTCATAGGATTGTGCTATAGCTTTGACTGGGACTGTGGGCCTAGGCTTTTCCCTTTTTCCTTTTCTGAACTGAAACTGTTTAGCTTTAGCTAGAAATAGCACTGGCTGTCATTTTGTAGATCTCATGTTACTCACCACTCAGTGTGGATTTCCCCTTAAATGCTTTGTGGATTACAAATACCCGGGTTTCCTATGAGCTCCAGCTTCGGGCCCCATCATGCCGGCATTAAGACTGTAAGTAGCCACTGGCCAGTAAACATGATATAACAAGAGTGTTTTCACAGTTTGGTCTGATTAGAACTGATCAAGGTTATAGCTGCTGTTAGTATTGTTGCATTGTAGAGTCTTTACTGCTTAATGACATTGCATTTTTGCTCATATTTGAATGACAAGACCTCTCTTACTGAGTTCTGGGATGTGTGATTTCACTGTATGTATACCTCATATTGCCTTATTGCTAAACTTTGTGCTACTGCAATAATTTGTTTGCTACTGTGCTGTTACCTGTTAAGACTAGAGTTTCCATCTAGAATAAAATCTGTTATTATTTGCAACCTTGGTATGGTGGGTGTAAATAGGGGTGTCACCAGAGTCAGGTAGGGAGGAACCCACACACTATTCAGCTACACCTGTGGGTGCGCTACATCTTTTTGAGAGTACAATACAAAAACAAAGTTTTATTTTTCTTGTAAAATTAAAATTTTAAGTTGCTTTTCTGGGTGGTACAATATTGCAATGATTAGCACTGCTGCCTCACATTTGCCCCATGGTCCTAGCTACATTGTCTTTTTCTGTAGACTCTCTATGTCATCTATATGTCTGTCATTTTTCTGGGTGGTTCAGTTTCTCTTCACATCCCAAAGACATGACCTTTCAGTGCATGGCAAGCTTAATAAAGCCAAGCGGGTAAGTTCAAAAAGTCTGAAACTTTCCATTCTTTTATTCATGGTTGAAGAAACAAGACTGATCTGAATACATTAACTGCCAACATTGTGAAATGTGTCCATATCAATGCAAGGAATTTAAGTAACAAGTCCTATCTAATTTAAAGCTAGCTTTATTTGTACAATCACTATATCATATCTTTCTTGGAAAATTGTTTAAAGGCCATAAAATCTAAAGATCTCACAGGGAATATAACGACTCGTGTGGAGTGCTACTGGCCTACAGGGACAGCTTCAGTTATTACTTATCCGAAGGTCAAGTTCAGGAGTGCCAGGACAATGGTATGTAGGATGATTAAGCTCTACCTGCAGCCCAGGTGATCCGTGTTCAGTTAGCAGCTTGGGTGTCTTAGGAGCTTTCGAGGAGGGATGGGCGTGCCTATCCCAGGGGAGGGATGTTCAAATTAGTGCTCCCTCTGGGGAGGTGTGGTCCATAGAAGGGTGTAGTCCTTGGACAGCATTACATGATGAATGAAGGGGAAGGGGGGGCAGCCATGTTATGGCATTTCCTTTTTTTTCTGAGTTACTGAAAGGACATAGACTGCAGTCATATTGCCATAAGGCCCTGACAGGGAAATAGGTATAGCAAGCCATAATGGATTTCATTATATCAACTTCCAGGTTTTCTGTAATGCACCAAGTATAATATACAATGTGTCTGAAGACCACCTAGGTAGTGGTCGTGACATGCTTCTGACACACATATGACCAATGGTTTGTGCAAGGTGATTTTCTATAGGATAGGTTAATGGCAATTCTGGTTATGCCTTGGAGTGACAGCTAATGACACTAATTAGAAACCCACAGACCAAGGCATAGAATGGCTTCAGTTATATTCTGTCATAGACCCAGGCATTGTTGAGTGAGTGTTGCAGTAGTATACCTCATATGTAGCAAAGTCTTTGCAGTCTGTGCAGTGTTACACAACATCCTGAAATGCAGCATTTATAGCAATGCAGAAACAATCAAGAGGTGAAAATACTAGACTCAGCAGCAAAGGAGGTGCCAGACAAGGAATCTGTGGAGGAACTGGCCGCAAGAAATGACTATAGCAGGCAGAGAGTGGAACAGCATGCCTTGGCATTGGGTAAGAGGTAGTATCTGGATGCTAACTATGGGCAGGAATAGAGCCATACAAATTAAGTAAAAAAAATGATACATGCAAAACTACATGCCGGCTATGCTATACCATGTATATACTGGCCAAAATGAGCATCAGGCATAGTTACCAAAGTAAACGGGTAATGAGGGCAAGGCACAGCTTTTATTTTATCCAAAGGTGGGGAGAGCCACAATAGCAAGTGCCAGCAACTGGCCACTGGGTGTGTGAGGATGGATAAGATGATTACTACTGTGCATGTTTCTGTGTCAGTCATTGAAGGGATCTTGCAAGGAGCTGGGTAAACTGGCTAGTAAACGGTTGCTTTCCTCATTGATGTGGTGGGTGTTAAAGATGTGTATGTGTGTGTGTGTGTGTGTGTGTGTGGGTGTGTGTGTTGTGACACAGCTTCAACATAGCAAATTCATAGGTTAGTACTAGGCTAATTGCCCTTGTGAGCCATTTTAAGCCTAGCCAATTAGCCCATGTGAGAATCAAACCCTGACCCTTGTGTTTGTAAGGTAAACACCTTAACCATTATGCCACCCTCCCACCTTTGATGCAGCACTGTGCTGGAGTCTGGTGGACAGGTCCATGGCAAGCACTGAAGATGTATGCATTGACCATTCTTGTCCTTGTCCACAGGGCACTCTCTTAAAAAGGACTCAGACCCAATCAACATCACAAAGAGAGAACTAAGACGATGTATCATGCTATGGGTGCTCTCTATATAAACACCCCTTCTAAATATGTAGCTATGTCACCCTGTAGTGCTTCCAAAAATTGATGGTGCTGTGAGGTTGTGACACTACAAGTTCAAAACTGCCCATGGGAATTGTCTTGACAGTGACATGTTTGCAAAGGGAGACCCACTGCATGCAAACCCCTAAAGCAGTATCTACAAAATGTTGAACATCTTACCCATTCATTCCCTCAGGTCTTCATTCAGACCAGATACTACCATGACCAGCTTAAAAAGCTGTGTTGTTGTCAGCCAGTCCTTGTATTAAGGCCCTGAATAAGTTCTAGGTAGTAGCCACGGAGACACGTGTCTCAGGAGTTAGACTATACCCATTGCTGTGTCTGACTACTAGTATTCTATATCATGGATTCCTCATCTCACTCTGTCAAGCTTGCGGAAACCAAGGAAGACTGTATCCCTATTGATAAGATGACTCCCTGAGCAGATTTTACTGCATCTTCTTGTGGATGGATTTAATCTAGCATCTGTGGGGTGGGTTGTAGAGGCACAGAATCTATATCCATGGCATGGTCTAGGGATGTGGCCATCACATTGCCAGAGTCTACCACTAACACTGGGACCCCTGACCATGCTGGCATTTGTCTGATGTGATCATCACAGCATAACACTTTCCTGATACTGGGCAGGTCTATATCCATGACAGAGGACCCTGATAAAATTGCATTTGTGAAAATGTCAAGAAATATCCCAGACTACGTAGGAACCCTTCACCAACAGCAACTAGTGAACATATTCCTATTTAAGAGTCTTCTTCTCTTTCGGCTGTTCCCGTTAGGGGTCACCACATCTGTTTCCATTTCTTCCTGTCCTCTGCATATTGCTCTATCACACCAACCACCTGCATGTCCTCTCTCACCACATCCATAAACCTTATCCTAGGCCTTCCTCTTTTCCTCTTACCTGGCAGCTCCATCCTTAGCATCTTTTTCCCAATATACCCATCATCCCTCCTCAGCACATGTCCAAACCAATGCAATTTTGCCTCTCTGACTTTGTCTCCAAAGTGTCCAATCCTGTGCTGACCCTCTAATATACTGAATCCTAATCCTGTACATCCTTGTCACACCCAGTGCAAATCTTAACATTTTTAACTCTGCCACTTCCAGCTCTGACTCCTGCCTTTTTGTCAGTGTCACTGTCTCCAACCCATATAACATAGCTGATCTCACTACCCTCTTGTAGACCTTCCCTTTCACTCTTACTGGTACCTGTCTGTCACAAATCACTCCTGACACTCTTTTTAACCCATTCCACCCTGCCTGTACTCTCTTCTTCACCTCTCATCCACACTCGCCATTACTCTGAACTGTTGATCCCAAGTACTTAAATTCATCCACCTTCACCACCTCTACTCCCTGCATCCTCACCATTCCTCTATCCTCCCTCTCATTCACACACACATATTCATTCTTAGTCCTGCTGACCTTCATTCCTCTCCTCTCTAGAGCATATCTCCACCTTTCCAGGGTCTCCCCAACCTGGTTCCTGCTCTCACTACAGATCACAATGTCATCTGCAAACACCATAGTCCATGGGGCCTCCTGTCTGATCCCGTCTGTCAACCTGTCCATCATCATTGCAAATAAGAAAGGGCTCAGAACTGATCCTTGATGTAATCCCACCTCCACCTTAAATGGATCTGTCACTCCCACTGCAGACTTTACCACTGTCACACTACCCTCGTACATATCCTGTACCACTCTTACATACTTCTCTGCCACTCCTGACTTCCTCATACAATTCCACAACTCTACTCTAAGCACCCTATCATATGCTTTCTCCAAGTCCACAAAGACACAATGCAACTCCTTCTGACCTTCTCTAAATTTCCCCAACAAAACCCTCAGAGCAAACATTGCATCTGTAGTGCTATTTCCCTGCATGAAACCATACTGCTGATCGCTAATCATCACCTCCCTTCTTAACCTAGCTTCCACTTTTCTACTTTTTCCCATAACTTCAAGCTGTAACTGATCAGTTGTATCCCTCTGTAGTTATTACAACTCTGCACATCACCCTTATTCTTAAAAATAGGTACCAAAACACTTTTTCTCCACTCCTCAAGCATCTTCTGACTTTCCAAGATTTCATCAAACAATCTGGTTAAAACCTCCACTGCCATTTCTCCTAAGCACCTCCATGCTTCCACTGGTATGTCATCAGGACCAACAGCCTTTCCATTATTCATCCTATTCATTTCTATTTAAAAGAGTGCTACAGGAAAATAATGGTTAACATACCTTGGGCATGCTGCCTTTGAAATTGTAAACTTAATGCTCCCCTAAAACAAAGATGCCCTTGTTGTACATTGAACCAACATGTAGTGCACTACTGTTGGGGATATTACTCAATGTTCAGACATACTGACTAGGGTATCACCAATGGATATGCATGGTGCCCTGGGAAAATCAGTATTGATGCTGATCATTCTAACCTTAATATTAGAACTGTCTAGATACCATTGCAGAGAATCCAGGAACTCATCTGCTTTTGTCAAAGGTGGTTTATTCAGAAGAATCTTCCCATAGCTCTCTGCTGCTATGCAAGGCAGTTTGTCCTAATGTGTGCAGCATGGATCATACTGGTTACCCTTCTTTGAACTTATATTTAATTCTGGTTTTGGCCACCAACAGTACTGATGTCATCTATCATGTCCTGCCATCCATGCACAAATGAAGCTTGTCAGATCTCTCATGACTGAGCATCCACCAAACATGCTGATGGAGGTCTTTTAGCAGGATCTCATTAACTGTATTGCAGAATTTATTTATTATTTTTTTTTTTTGGTGCTTCTATACATTGAGCATGACAACCTATAATTGCAAGGAGATATGAATGTGAGATGTAGTAATGTTATACATGATGTAGACCTTTGAAGCTACATATGCAATAAGACAAATCTATCTGGAGCCATGTGTCTTTGCAGTAGGTATGGAGGAATAACCTCATGTACATCTGTGATCTGTATGGAGTTATTATGTTTGTATTGTCATCACACGTGTTATCAGCATGGAGCAGGGATGACTAACTACCCTGGAGGAGGACTCTGCATACACATGGGTGTATGTGGGAGAGTCACTAGCATCTGTAGGAGCATATGCCACAGATAAACATAATGGCTCCATGCACTCTTTGGTGGAACTACAACATGCTTTACCGGCATCTTGGTGCAAGTACTTACAGTGGAGATGGCACAGGCCAAGCCCAGGCTATGACTACCACTGTTATTAATCCCCTTGCCATTCAGATACATAGCTCCTATGTGATTCACTGCATCCAGCCCCACAGTTAAATCATCCAAGTATGAGACAGGAGAGCAAGTGTAAGTGTCCGTTAGGTATACATAGTCCTACAACAGCAGACTCCACAAGACACAAATGCAATCTCCTCAGACTATATACAAATGCCATCTATGTGGATGTGCATTTATGCCTTCATCTATCACAATGAAAGAAGTAGTACCGACCTGATCTGTAAATGGCCTGGCTCAGAAGTTTGCAGGTGATGATCCAAAATATACAGATCCCTCCAATAGTTGCAGCATTACTCTCACTTACAACCTATACAAATATACAGTAACACTCTGCCATGGATGTCATGAAATACCACGCAAGTATAGTAACAACAATATAGCACAACTGAGTAAAATACCATTCCTAACTCTCTTATATTTCTGTAATATTGGTTTTCTGGTAGTAATCAGATACTGCAGTGAAACCCATAATACAAAGTTTGCTATGTGTCAATCTTTCAGAGAGTGATGAGACCCATAGCAGGAGTAGCTGCTTTTATCACTGTGTAGAAGCTTCAACCTTGGTCATCATGGTAATGAGCCTCATTCAAATGAATGTTCCTGTATCACAGATTTATCTCATTATGCCTTCCAAAGAGGCTCATACAGCTTCTTGAATTTGCATTGGCACCTATGGAGGACATTGATTATTCATGGGCAGGATAATGACCTCCATAGGGGATGAAGGGGAAAATATTGTAGTTTTTATAGCCTGAAGAGGTGTTAAAGAGCAAAGGTATTAACAAATGTAGTCACTGTGATCCCTACACCATGTTTTCATGCTACTGCTGATACCATACTATCCTGATGCCGTACCACATTGTAACCAATGGTGGCATCATGACTGGCTTTGCTGCATAACTAATCAATGATGCACATTATGTGTCCACAGCATCCATCTGCATGATCACTAGATGGCTACCATAGATCTCTGGACGGTGATGTTGTGAATGATATGACTATCAATGGAACTATTGATGGTAGTGCTTTCAGGTGGTGCACTACAGAAAGAAAGATATTTCTTTACTTGCTATGGAGAGACCACTGGGAGTGTCCAATTGGGGACTCATATGAAGTTCCCCAGTATAAAGTGAATGCCTAACACAGTATTGCCAGAGTGGAGTCTAATTCTGCTGATGGACCCTGTTTGTTGGGCAGTTCTGACACCACTCCAGTTACCTAAGGAGGAGCTGTCCACTTCTTCTACTCTGATGGGGAAAAGAGATTAGAGAGAATGCCCCTCAGACGTATTGCGCATATGCAAGGCTGACCACTACTCTGGCATTTCCTAATAGGCATTTAAGCCCTAATTGAACCCTTGTCTGGTGTGTGATGTATTGTTCTTGTCTTTCAGCTCACGAGGAAATTATGGAGAAGCCTATCCCTACCAAAAGAGAATGGAGTGGGTCTCCTGGTGAGGGGTTGAGTAACAGTTCATGTTCCATTATGCAGCATTTATTTACATGGTACTGCAGCTTATGTGTGGCCACTATCAGTTTCTGTAGTAATCAGTGAATATTTTGTAGTTTTTTTGTTAAAATACTGCAAGTTACCTATTACTACTGCCATAGCTTGCATATGCATCTATGAAACTTAAGTATTATTTTATAATAATTCTGCAGCTTAGTTATGACAACAGCCACAACTTGTATATCTACAAATGAAACAGCTTTGTCTCATCTGTTCATCTAGTACAACAATGAATGTGCATATATTCTGCTTTGCCCACCCCCATGCAGAATGCACATGTCCATGGAACAAAAACACATTACTTATTTATAATAGGATAGCTATCTATGCATTCCTACAGTGCATGTCTCATCCTGCCTGATATACAGGTTGCAGTCTATATTCCTGAGTTGTGCACATTGGCCAGGTTAGGGTGGACGTGTGGCATTGATTGTTGTGACTGGGGATAGGAGGGTGAAGGTCCTTGTGGTGTTTACTATGTGTTATTGTGGTTGCAGGGCCTAGAAGGGGTGGTACTGGGGGAGTGATGTGGAAAGGTGATAACATATGGTGGTGTGTGGGATTGGGGCCTTTGGTGGGTGGTGGACCGTGGTCCATCACCTGTCTTATTCTCCATTTGTTCATAATTTCCATGGTATACACCTTTCTATTTTGCTTTTGCCATGCTGTGTGGCCTCATGCATAACATATAACTTTATAATCATTGCAAAGCACCAGTTGAAAGTTTTTTCTGCTGCACACAATTGATTCTCTTATAGTGCTACAGTAAAGTGTCATAATAGGGATGCTGGTTTGTGTAGGTTCTACTACTGGGCAAGACGACATAGCATGAGTTTAAACATATCCAATGGGCCACTACCTCACATCCCTATGACATCTTATATCCAACATCCCCATAACACCAATGTAGCCTCCAAACCACCAAAAAAAGTACAATCAATGTTGAAAGTTACACTGCACACCTGCCCCATATATTATCATAGAGTTTTGTGGCTTATACACCTAGACATAACTATTTCAGGTTGGATTGGAGATAAATAAGTGTCTGCATAATACAGCATTAAATAGCCCTTAAAGGGGTTATAACCAACACACCAAATGCTAATTTAATTTGCTTTGACTCTCTCTCTCTCTTTATTGGTATCCTTCATTGTACTATTTTACTTCAAAGCTGTTATTTTATTTCTATCCATTTATGTTAAAATTTTCAATAGCAATTGGCATGGCCAACGTCCCCACCCTGTAATAGCTGTGGCCTTCTCCTACTAGCAATGCATGTGATTCAAGGTGTACCTCCTCATCTGATGTAGTAGGGAAGAGCCTGGTGGCATCACCTGTGGATTCTGGCAATCATCCACAGGTAGACAGTGCAATTCCTTCTCCTGGTGGTACAGCCATGGGGTTCAAAATTTGTTACCTGGTCAGAGTTGGCAGGTCTGGTAGGGAGTTTGCTAGACCAGAAGATGGAGGCTCTCACTATCTGGAGAGGGTTCTCATGTGGCTTCAACAATAATGTCATTGGCTGTATCTGCCATCACCTCCACATTAGGAAGGCCCTAATGGCAAGAACATTCATGAGAATAGTTAACCTTTCCCTTGGTCTAGCCTATGCAATGTCATAAGAGGAGTAAGATGCACACTTTATCCTGCTTCATGGTGTTCCCCTTCCTTGTGTGTCACCTCCATCAACTGTTTGGTATCCAGTCCTCCCAATCACTACTTTTTTCACCTTGTGTCTGCATGTCACTATATTCATCATCATACTCCCCTTTGTATATTCACCTGCTTGCTTTTTTTCCTATTTCTCCTGTATTCCTCCTATCTTACAAACCTGTTCCTCTCCAACTGAAATGATAAAAGTAAATATAAACATTGCTGGAGGTCATTTACTGTGCCTTCCAGACGTTTGTTTAGCATTGCTATTACAGTGCACATGCACAAGGTTAGGCACACAAATGTTACTTGTTGACCAGTTCTCTACATTCCTGACTATAATTGTAGAAATAGTGTGTCATCACTGATTCTGAACTGTGATACTTCTGCTAATTAGTTGATAATTACCTTTGGGCTGCACCATGCACTTTGACATCTCCTTGATAGTCTTAGCATTTTAGTGTTAGACATTTTTTCTAATTTTCACAGTAAGTTTAGCAATGAGCAGATGAGTTTTTTGTCTTGTACTTTTCCTCATGTTACATACCAAAGTAAGATTCAGGTCATCAGTTAGGCACTTAGCTAGGAGCTTTATCACTGGTGGTAGGCATATGATCTAATCTAGTTTTAATTAATGTAACCAGTCTGTTCAGACACCAGGCATATTTGGTCAACATCTCTGCAATGAGATATGCACTCTGCTTCAGACACTGGGTGCACTGGGTTATCACTGCTCCTCTTTGCTAAAGATTCTGTTTCACACATTGGGTCTTATGGGTTTATATTTTCTTATTTCATTAAATACTGTTGTTCAAATGTAGGGTATAGAGCTTTATCATTTCTGCTCTCAATTTAATGTTCTAGTTGCAAATGCAATACTGAGATTGCATGTTTATTGGTTGTACACTCATTTGAAGGCTGTACTTCAGATACTTGACATGCATGTTTATTTCTATGCTTAGATAAAGCCCCACATATATTAACATGTATAATTCAGTCTAAATGTGTACTTCCATCTTTTAAAACTCAGTCTTTCCTTACTAGAAAAAGCTTTGCACCTGGATTTAGTTAATTTTTTGAGGCAAAACAGATTCACGTACTGAATAACTTGTAAAGTAATAATCTTATACACAGAGCTAGCAGTAGAATACATAACATTACAGTGTTCCTTACATCACCTATGGTACAGTATAGCTTACCTTTCGAATCTGTCTTCATTTCCCAATCATGCAAATTGCATGTTATTGTGAAGGTTGTTGAACATTTAGGTCTTTCACTTTCAGTATTATCTCTTATGTCACTTGTTTAATGGCACATTTTATTCATAGTATGTTTTGCTTTCTTGATTTAACACTTGATGCTTTTGTATATTCTTTCACTCCTTTATGCATGCAGATTGCAGTTTGTCTTGAATTCATCATGAAAAACTTCATATCATAAAGCATGAAATAAAGTTTCCAGTCTCTAGAACTGCACATTATGTTTTGTGTTTCTTTCAGACATAAATATGCCCTTTCATTAAACAATTGGGAATGACAGGCATTGAAATTACCATATTACTGTGATGCAATGTATTTTTCACTGGTACCACAGCTTATTTTTATATAGTTATTAACTTTGACAGCAGTTACTGTTGCAAGGTTTAGCTAATTTCCAAAAATTTTTTCTGATCTGCTAAATGTTGAGACACATTCTCAGACAACTTCACAACATTAACAATGCTTTGTTGTAATCTTTTCAGACATATCCTTATACAGCTTCACTTCATTAATGTTTTTGGCTTTGGCATTACATTTAATAATGCTATTAGAACCAGTGATGTTAACTAATTTCAAACTGTAAGCAGTTTGCAGAACTCTTTCATATCTTTGGGTATATAAGTCTCGGCCTTTGAAAGTCACTTGATCACTAAATTCTTGTTTGCATTCAGCATGACTCATTGATCCCCAAGCTTATAACTATCAGAAATACTTTCACTAACCCACTTTAGCTTCCAGCATATTGACATATACATAGAAATACCCATTACATTGACAAAATACCAAAAAAATAAAATAGTATAAAATAAAATAAGGCATGTCCTTGGTTCCTCCTTTTGGAAAAGAGGAAATTGTTCTGGCAGCTTTATTGGAATTCATATAGCTGGCCAGGACTAAATGAACATATTTCTATTGCCCCTATATTAAAGTTAAAATCACAACATAACTAGGACATGGAAGTATTTAATCTTGTAATAGTTTAAGGTTCACTTTACGAAAATAGCTCATAAATTTAAAAAAATGTTTTATAATGACTTTATTACGTATTTATATTAATTTGCAATGAGTTTTAGGTGGTTTAAAATAAATGTACTTTAGTTGTATGCAAGTATTAGGATTTTTAACGCTGTCCCTTTAAGACTGCCATTTTGAACAACTGATATTATATAAGCAGTGCTTTGTTGGTGGGCCTTTTGTCTGAAGAAGTTTTTAATTGTAAAACAAAAGTGCTTATTTTATTATTATTTTTCATAATTTGTAAATAAAACTACTTTTTAACGTGCATGAGATATTTCTTGGATTGTGCAAGAGGCTCCGGACCTTAACAAATCCAAATCAGCACTTCCTTTGGTAGTTAACAGTGGCAGATTCTGCATCATGTTAGCACAGGCCTCCCTCTCATTCACTCTCCCACATATAATACAAATATTAAAGCACACACAAACACCACTTACACCAGACTTGTTTTCGTATAGCTAGAATATCCCAGATATTTCAGTTTTTCCTGCCCTTTTACATAACTGATGATTAAATTCACATATCTTAAAACTCTTCCTGGTGTTGTCTAGTTATTTTCTGGTCTCTGTCCTCCCTATACTGCAATGGATGAACGTGACTTTTTGTCTGTGATTATTACTGCAAGTGGCCAGGAGCAGCTGTGCTAATCTACACAGCTGAGGGATTCTCTGAATCGCTCTGCTATATAAATGCCTTGCCACAAGCAGTTCTCAGGGGAGAGCATATGGCTAATTAGCATATGCTTTTCAACCAGAATGCCTCATTAATAGCTAGCTGGCTCTGGAAACAGCTTACACAGTACTGCTTGCCTTCATGCAAAAGCACTACTCTAGGCCTGCCTCTAAATTATAATCAGTGACCATAAGATGTATACCTTGCAGAAACCTTTTTGAATTTGGCCTACTGAAGTTTGTAGATACAGACATTTCAGTACTAAGAGATGGGTTTATGGGTTTGCTTTACATTTGATGTCACAGACTTGAGGGTAACCCTGTTTCTTCTTCCTTAACCAGAGAATTTGTTCCTGAGTTTGGAGACTTTAACTCATGATTTCCGACAATATTGGTAGAAAGACTTTGTCAGTGGAATAGTAATCTTTAAAGCTATATTTTTAGACAACTTTGTTCTACAGATTCAAGTAGAAATTTAGATTTGTAATTATGACAACATTTTCAAGATACAGAGTATCACAGCAATACATTGACTTTGAACAAGCACCATTCTGTAGCATTCAAATAAATGACTAGACTTTTTATTGCAGTTTTCATTTAGTGAAATGTTATGTTAGTATTGATATGTGTTGATGTAGATCTTTGGTTTGCCAAAATCTGCATTCTATGATAATTATAATTGACCTTTACAAAAATTTCTCACACTTGTCTTTTTAATGGTTTTGTATTCCTTTTCCCACATTTTGCATCAAGAAATGCATGACTAGACTTAAATTTCATGTGAAATTAGGCTTACCACCTGTCCCACTTTGCGAGGGACAGTCCCTCTTTGGGCAGTTGCGTCCTGACAAAAAATTTAAAAAGTGGCAAATGTCCTGAGATGATAGGACAAAATTAATTCCTATATTTTATGTAATAGTTGCATAAAATAGTTATTCTGTATCTAAAATACCTAAATGTTATAAGAAACAGAATAAGCAACTAAAATGCTACAAGAATAAGCTTTTATTTAGGCAAAAAAGTTAAGTTATATCCTTTGTACTGACCGTGGGTATGTGTCGGTCTGTAAAATCTGATGTTTGTCCCGAAAATGTCCCACTTTGGCCATTTGAAAAGGTGACAACCCTATGTGAAATGTTTAAAGAAGTTACAGAATTTTCTCACTCTTTATCTTGCATTGAAATAGCTATCACTCATAAATTTTGAAATGTTTACATTTTTAGATTTTTCTACAGATATGGTTACTGCTTTTGTTTCTAATTTGCTATTTTGTACGGTCACAGTCCATGCTTTTTGGCTTCCACCCCCTATGCATTTCATAAAAATGCAGATATTATAAAAAATGACTATTTTAATTTCAGGACTTTTTTTCAAATGTTGAAATTTGCCACATGTGAAAAGTCTACCATACTGTTAATCTAATTTCTGCTTTTATATGAAAAATCATCTTGCCTAATTGCAGCAATTCCAACTTTTTTAACAGTGGTACATTCAAAATCTTCTAATAATTCCAAATATGTACTGCATGCATAAACTGCTTTATTTTCTACAAAGAGGTTTCTGGTATGGATGCAGACCTTTTAATCGTGCTTCTTTTGGATGTAAATACCTATTTTCAGGCTTGATTTACCCCTTCATGTGATGCACCTAGTTCTGGATTTGTGTTCCCACTTCAGGCATGATTTACTTCTTCACATGTTTTTTTTTTCTGAATGTGCATCCATCACACCAGATTTTGAAGCTGATTGGAACACAGGAAACCAGACTATTTAATCAAAAATAATAAATAACTTTGTGAAGTGGATATTTTTTACCAGTATTAACCATTTAAGTTGAAAGATTTTATACTGTCTTATTTTTTCATCATTTTGTTTTCACTCTTGGTTTATAAAGTTATGTTTCCAAGTAGTATCCCAGAATCCTGTTGGATGTGAGAAAAGTTAGATGCTAGTAATTATTCATTTTTTATGCTAATTTGTTGTCCAAATTTTTGACTGGCTATACTTACATTTCAAGAGCCTTTGCACTGATTGTCAGTGGCTGTAGAATTTGAGTTAGGTTTGTATGCAAATAAGTGTTTTATACCTTATATAATTTTATGCTTGTTCTGGTGAATAGACATTGAGGTTCACTAAGACAGTTTTGGCTGAAATTCACATATTCTTCTTTTCTGAACAGTCCCATATTACATTTTTAAAGCATCATTTTGTCACTAAAGCAATTTTTGAATTTATTGTTAGTAATTTTAATTTACTTACATAATCAACTCTCCCTGCTAGACTGAAAACAGTGAATGTTACATTTCAAGTAAAAATAAACTTCAAAAACATACTTATCCTTAAACTGCTATATTAATCAGTTTAACATATCTGTCCTCAGTAGTATGATAGTGTTTTTCTTGTTGTTGTAACTGATATGAAATGGGTTATGCTAACAGACTAGTTTCATGACATGTCTTAGCATATTGGCAAGTGAATATAAAGATTCAATGACTTCAACTTTCAGAATACAATACTGTTTTAATATGTCTATCTCAAATCTTTGAAATAGTTCATAGGTTTGTAGCTGTTTGCTAGGCTAACAACCACAAGGGTCTTTTTAAGCCTAGCTATGCATCTCAAATCTCTGACAAGTTCTGATACCCTTGATAAGTGTAAGCAGGGGCCTGGGAGATGAACGATGTACAGGTTACCCGTGTCCTTTAGAGACATAGGTGCCAAACCAGGGATGAATTTCCAGTTTCCCATCCAATTGTCCAAGTTACACTTGAATTGGGTTAGAGACGAACTCTGCTTCACATGGATGGGGAGCCTGTTCCATAGACTGGGTAGTCTCTGGGATACATACCTATCTTGCCAGCAGGTCCTATTTATATCACAGGCAAGGTTTACGTTTTTAGAATGTATAATTCTGGTGCTGTTTGTTTTGTCCATCCATGTCCATCAGAGTGGGGTCTGACAATGCCCTGTCTGCCAGGCATATATCTCCCCTCAAAAGCCTGTAGGAGACAGAATACATGGATAGGACCTTGAGGCAGTCTGCATAGGACATTCTACTTATGCCCTGTATTCTTTTAGTGAGGAACCTCTGTGGACATTCCAGTTGTTGGATATGCCTGGTTAGGTACATACTAAAGGGGGCATAGTACTCAATGATAGGTCTGATGAATGCTGAATACAGTGGAGCAATGACTTCCTTGGACTTTGAAGCCATACCTTTGTTTATAAGTTGCACAACATAGAATGATTTCCGCACCACTGTAGACATGCGATGGTCAAAGGCTAGATTACTAT